>NW_007729009.1:242502-243085 GCF_000696425.1 Galeopterus variegatus
CGGTCATCTTTAAAAAAAAGAAAAAAAAAAAAAAAGAGCAAGTACAATTTGTAATAATATATATACTAGTAATATTGATTTAATCAACATATGTCAACACTGAACCCCCAAAATATGTATAATCAATTATGATTCAATAAAAAATTTTTAAAAAGAACAAGACTGTTTGTAGATGACATAATTATCTATGTAGAAAACCTAAAGGATTTACAAAAATAATCTCAGAACTAGTGAGTTCAGTAAAGTCATAGAACACAAGGCAAACATACAAAAATCAACTATATTTTCAAGTGTTAGCAATGAACACATTCATTCTACCAACAAATATTTACTGGGCACCTATAGTATGCTGGGCACTGTTCTGAGTGCTGCAAACACAGAAGTGAATAAAATAGGCAAGAATATGTTTTGGACCTGGAAATTAAATACACAATAGCATTTAGAGTCACACAGAAAAGGGCCGGCCCGGTGGCACACTGCTACAGTGCGCCGCTTGGGAAGCGCGGCAGCGCTCCCGCCGAGGGTTCGGATCCCACATACAGACCGGCCACTCACTGGCTGAGCAAGGTGCGGGAGCAACACC
>NW_007729009.1:243743-247753 GCF_000696425.1 Galeopterus variegatus
AAAAAAAACCCAACCCAACATGTACAGGACTTGTATACTGAAAATTACAAAATTCTGATGAAAGACGTTAAAGAAGATCTAAATAAAAGGAGACACACACATACTGTGTTTGCGGATTTGAAGACTCAACATAGTAAAGGTGTCAATTCTCTCCACCTTGACATATAGGTTTAATACAATTCCTATCAAAACTCCAGCAAGTTTTTTTTTGTATATATAGACAAGATTATTCTAAATTTATGTAGAAAGCTAAAAGAATTAGAACAGCTAAAGAAATTTTGAAAAAGAATAAAGTGGGAATAATTAGTCTGCCTGATTTCAAGACTTGGTGTACACTACAGTCGTCAAGACGGTGTGCTATCACTGGAGGGACAGACATACAGACCAACGCAACACAATAGAAAACCCAGAAATAGATCCACACAAATATGCCCAACTGATTTTTGACAAAGGTTCAAAACCAATTCAATAGAGGAATAATAGCCTTTTCAACAAATAGTGTTGCAGCAATTGCACATCTATAGGCAGGAAAGTGAACCACAACATAAAACTCACATCTTACACAAAAAATTAACTTAAAATGGATTACAAACTTAAATTTAAAACTGTAAAACTTTTAGAAAAGAATATAGGAGAAAATCTTTGAGATGTAGGGCTAGGCCAAGAGTTCATAAACTTCACACCAAAAGCACAATTCAAAAAAGAAAAAATTGACAAATTGACTTCAAAATTCAAACTTCTGCTTTGTGCAAGACCCCATTAAGAGGATGGAAAGGCAAGTAACAGACTGGGGGAAAATATCTGGAAACCACATGTCTGACCAAGGACTATTATCTAGAATATACGTATTTTTAAAAAACTCTTGAAACTGAACAGTGAAATAAAAAAAACAATCTAATTAGAAAATAGGCAAATCATGGAGAGACATTTCACCAGAGGGGATACACAGATGGCAGACAACCTCATGAAAGCCTGTTCCAAATCATTAGCCATTAGCTGGCTGAGCTAGCTCAGCTGGCTATAGTGCACCCTTGTAACACCAAGGTCAGGGGTTTGGATCCCCATAGCAGCCAGCTGCCAAAAAGAAAAAAAAAAATCATTAGCCATTAAAGAAATGCAAACTAAAACCACAATGAGATATCACTACATACTTATCAGAACTTCTGAATCAAAAAATAGTGGTAACACAAAACGTTGGTGAGGATACAGGGAAACTGGACTACTATGCATTGCTGGTGGGATTGCAAAATGGTACAGCCACTCTGGAAATGGATTGGGCAGTTTCTTATAAAAATTAACATACAACCACCATACTGCCCAGCAATTGCACGTTTGGACATATCGTAAAGAAGTAAAAACTTATGTTCACACGAATCTGCACACAAAGCTCTATTTTTAATTGTGAAAAACTGGAAACAACCCAGATGCCCTTTGATAGATGGCTGGTTAAATAAACTGTGGTGCAGCCATACTGTGATATAGTGCTCAGCAATAAAAAGCAAGCTACTGATATACACAGCGACCTGGATGGATCTCCAGAGAAATATGCTGAATGGAAAAAGTCAAACCAAAAAGGTATGTAGCGGATGATTACATTTATGCAACATTCTTGGAATGATAGAATTACAGAAATGGAGGAAAGATTAGTGGTTGCCAGAGGTTAAGGATGTGGGGAGCAGGGAAGGAAGTGGGTGTGGCTATAAAGGGGGGGGGGGCGGGGGGGGGCGGGATTCTTTTGTTGTTGGAACTGTTCTATGTCTTGTCTGTATCAATGTCAATATCCCGGCTGTGATGTTGTACTAGAGCTTTGCAAGATGTGACTATTGCAGAAAACTGGTTAAAGAGTACAAGAAATCTCTCTGTATTATTTCTTACAATTTGTATGTGAATCTACAATGATCTCAATATTAAAAAATTAATTTAAAAAAAAAAGAAGTCTGGAGGTGGAGGACTTCAGTCACAAAATGTTTATTGGCTGAATTACATCATCGCATGCCCAGGCCCCTTCCAGCTCTGCTCTGCCATGTCAGTATTTCAGTCTGTGAGCCAGAGCTCCGCCTGGTGCCCCTCATGGACACTGGATGGCTGCCACAGTTCTAGGCATCACATGCGAGCACACCCAAAAGAGGAAAACATGTCTCTTTCTTTTTCTTCGGAGCTGGACTTTGAACCCAGAGAGTTTCAGTCCAGAGCCTGTGCTCTCCACCATTTTTTTTTTTTGTCTTTTTTGTGACCAGCAAGGGGATCGCAACCCTTGGTGTGGTGTCACCCACACCGCGCTCAGCCAGTGAGCACACTGGTCATCCCTATATAGGATCCGAATCCGCGGCAGGAGCGTCGCTGCGCTCCCAGCACCGCACTCTCCCAAGTGTGCCATGGGGTCGGCCCCTTTTTTCATTTTTTAAATATAAAATATTTGAGACCTACACAAGAATATTTGAAATGCACATATGAGTCATTCATCTTAATGATAAATAATATATAAACCCATCATTCGGTTAAAACATAGAACATCATAATTCTATTGTAGTTACCTATGTGTCCTTCCTGATCCCATTCACCAGAAAACCACTACCCTGACTTTTCACTTTGTTTCATTATTCCATTGATTTTCTCTTTCTTACCCCGTAAGAGGTTAGACTGAGTATTGCTGAACCTTATAAAAATGTTATCTTGTAGTATGTGGTCTTCCGTAACGTGGGGTTTGAACTCAGTGTTATGTTCCTGCGTCGGCTGGAATTAGATGCACAGACGGAGTTAGGAGTGCAAGAAGTTCATGGGCAGGTAGTGCCTGGGAGAGCGAGGAGGGCAGGAAGCGGAATCTGATGGGGAAAGCCCGAGACTGTGATGCAAATACAACTGGGAAAGGACAGGGTGAGGGGGGATTGGGCACCGAAAGCCTCGGGACCTGATGCCTTTCTGACAAAGCCTTGGCAAACACAACGGGGACCTTCATTGTGCCACACATGTAAGGTTTATCCTCGGCGACGTGTGTGGGAGTCCATTCATTTTCCTGCTGCGTGGTATTCCGCACCCCAATTTCATTTACCCATCTGTTAGTGGCTATTTACGTTGTTTCTAATATTTTGCTAGCACAAACAGTGCTGCAAAGAACATCCGCGCATGTGTCTCCATTGCGCATGTGTCTCCAGTGCACATGTGCCAGAGTTTCTTTTGACATCTCAGGTGTTGAGTTTCTGGCACAGGATCTGCACATATTCAACTTTACAGGATGCCAAAATAATTTTCTATTGTATTCTTTATACCCCCTTAATCCTTACTCTACATTCCTCTTGTCACTTCAGCTAGCTTGAGTGGCTTTCTGTTGCTTGAAATCAAATGAATTCTAATCCACAATGGAACTTAAATGACCTTTGGATGACAACCTGTGACATTCCTCCCAAGACACCCCCACCCTGACAGTAGTCAGCCCAGGTTTAGAACCACAGGAGGTTATGGGTGAGTGGGCCACAAGCGCAAGTTCAACACATGTTCTTAGAAAGCCAATGTCAGATCCAGACCCTGGGTCCCTGACATCGCCAGTGTCCTGCTGATCTGCCCCAGCCGTAGCTTATTACTTGGCCTAATGCCTGCTTGTGAAGTTCACATTACCCGTAATGAAATGTCTTGTGACTCTTAGCTGAAGGCACCCTCAGTGACCCTTTCACTCCTTGTTCATTGTTAATATCTGCCCTCTCTCTCGCCCCTTCCCTCCCCCTGTCACGTGCACAGAGGGCCACGGTCACATATACAGTCATGAAGTCATTTATACAGTCACGTATCCAAAGAGACAAACTGTTTTCCTCATTGTCCATTTTCACAAATTGTATGAAAAGCACAAGAATAAACATCTTTTGGGGGCTTCACAAATAGGGATCTGGAGGCAATAATCTAGGGGAGGCAGCTGGTGCAGAAATATCTAAGAATCTGTGACAAGCTGCAGGTGGGTCTGAGGGGTCAGACACACAGGTCTCCACTGGCGACACATTTCAGGTCCCGTGTGAGGAGGC
>NW_007729009.1:248374-249188 GCF_000696425.1 Galeopterus variegatus
CTGAGGGGTCAGACACACAGGTCTCCACTGGCGACACATTTCAGGTCCCGTGTGAGGAGGCGGAAGAGGTTGAAGGTGACAGAGGCCTCCAGGCAGCCAGGGGACTCCTGTGGGGAGGAGGTGAAGATTCAGGGGCTGCCCATTGTCTGGGTTCCCAGTTGCTCCCCACACATGTCCTCCCTCCTGGATCACACCTTGTTTGGGGCCTCCTGGAGCCGGTGTAGCCAGTGGTGGAGGCGACCTTGGGGCCTGGGGCCTGCTGTGGGCTGAGCAGGGACCTGCGGGCACAGGAGGGTGGGGTGTGAGGCAGGACCTGGGACAGGGGAAGTCTGGGTGGTCACAGCCACACAGCCATGGCCTGTCTGGGTGCCCCAAGTACTCACACAGGCCTGGATCCAGGAGTGGATGTGGCGCAGTGTGCAAAGGGGCTGGTCCAGGATGTCCCCCAAGGCCAGGTCAGCCACGGTCACCAGGACCCGCAGCGTCACGGCCAGCTCAGCCGCCAAGGCCACAGGGCGCTCCCACACCTGAGGAAGGAGACAGACGACGGGTGAGAGCTCCACGTGAGAGAGAACAGGGGGAAAGGGACAGGTAGGAGGGCAGAGGGGAACAGGTGAAGGTGACAGGCCAGGGGACAGGAGAGAGGACACAGCCATGAGCTCGTGTTGGGGAAGGGGGAAGGGAGAGCAGATAGGTGGGGAGGAGAGAGGGACAAGTGACAAGGAGAAGGTGAAAGGGTCAACGAAGGCGCAGCTGAGCAGGGCGGGGGGGGGGCTGGGCTTGACTCTCCCGACTCACCTGCAGCTGCCTCCGG
>NW_007729009.1:250094-258957 GCF_000696425.1 Galeopterus variegatus
GGGGGGGGGGGGGGGGGGGGGGGGGGGGGGGCTGGGCTTGACTCTCCCGACTCACCTGCAGCTGCCTCAGGCCCCAGGTCCTGGGGAAGAGGCGGGCGCCGCACGTGCAGTCCTTCAGCAAGAGCAACGCTTCCTGCAGAGCGGGTGCAGGGTGTGAAGGTTAAACATCTCTAGCAGGGCTGGAGGATGGCTGACAGCAGCGGAGGGGAGGCTCACTCCCAGGAGGTGCACAGAGGCTCCTCCCCTGCAAGGGGATGTGAGTGGCCCCCTGCACTAAGGGCAGGAGCCTGCCCAGTGCATGAAGGGTGGAGGTTAGCCCAGTGCAGGAAGGGTGGAGGTTAGCCCAGTGCAGGAAGGGTGGAGGTTAGCCCAGTGCAGGAAGGGTGGAGGTTAGCCCAGTGCAGGAAGGGTGGAGGTTAGCCCAGTGCAGGAAGGGTGGAGGTTAGCCCAGTGCAGGAAGGGTGGAGGTTAGCCCAGTGCAGGAAGGGTGGAGGTTAGCCCAGTGCAGGAAGGGTGGAGGTTAGCCCAGTGCAGGAAGGGTGGAGGTTAGCCCAGTGCAGGAAGGGTGGAGGTTAGCCCAGTGCAGGAAGGGTGGAGGTTAGCCCAGTGCAGGAAGGGTGGAGGTTAGCCCAGTGCAGGAAGGGTGGAGGTTAGCCCAGTGCAGGAAGGGTGGAGGTTAGCCCAGTGCAGGAAGGGTGGAGGTTAGCCCAGTGCAGGAAGGGTGGAGGTTAGCCCAGTGCAGAAAGGGTGGAGGTTAGCCCCGTGCAGGAAGGGTGGAGGCTAGCCTAGTGCAGGAAGGGTGGAGGCTAGCCCAGTGCATGAAGGGTGGAGGTTAGCCCCGTGCAGGAAGGGTGGAGGTTAGCCCCGTGCAGGAAGGGTGGAGGTTAGCCACGTGCAGGAAGGGTGGAGGTTAGCCCAGTGCAGGAAGGGTGGAGTTTAGCCCAGTGCAGGAAGGGTGGAGTCCACATTCAACAGAATTAGCCTGAACGCTGAGGGAGGCGTGGAGAGTAGCCCACAGCAGGAGGGACCCACAGAGATCTCCTTCACTCTCCTAAGGCCTGCACCTCACCTAGCTTCATTCCTGGCTCCTGAGCCTTTTGCCAGGAGGACACAGTCTCCTCCTCAGCTTTATTGCCCAGGGGCTCTCACCTAATCTCATTCAGAGTCTGGCTCCTCTTCTGGATCTCAGCCTACTGCTCTGTGTTCCACTGTGTTTCTAAATTTCCAGCTCCATCTGGGATATCATTCCCACCCAAGCTTCAAAGTGCAACGTTTAGCCTGGGCAGAAGGGCAGTCCTGCTGATGTAGGAAAACTCGGCCTGAGGTTGGCACTGGCCACCTGGGGAAGCCCCAGGCTGGAGAAGTCCAGCATAGGAGCATGGCCAGGTGAGCCAGGTGAGCCCAGGGGAAAAGAAACTGACACAGGCTCGGCCTCTGTGGTCACCCATGGGAAGCTGACTTCCTGAACAGGTCAATCTTGGGACTGGGGTAGCTTCAGCCAGCAAGGGGGACCATAGGTGCTCTGAGAGGGTGGGGTGGGGTAGGGGGCTTCTCTGTCTGCAGGCTGTGCAAATATGGAGGGGGTTGGGTTTGGGGACACCCGGGAAGTATTTCCATGAGGGGGCTGGGGACTCCTAGATAGAGGCTGCTTAGGGGAGGGGAGACCACCCAGGTAGAGAGCACTATGGGGTGGGAGGACAGGAGAGTCAGTAAAGCCATGACTGAAGAGCATGAAGAAAAAGACAGGCCTCCGTGGTCCTCCCCACCCAGTATAATGGGGGAAGGGTATGGGAACGAAAGTGTCTGCTGAGGACTTTAGGGACATCTGAAGGCTACAAAGGCACCGGATTGATTTTGACCAAGTCCTTTTTTCATTCACTTAATCAATAATTGATTCAAGAAGTATTTACTGAGCAGTTAGTACGGGCCAACACTGTTCTAGACACTGGGGATTCAGCAGTGAACAAAACACACAGAAGCCCCTGCCCCTTGTGGGGCTGGCATTCCAGTGGGAGGGGGGATGATAACAAAGTAATAAGTGAAACACATGTGATGTCAGTTAGAAGAAGTGCTTCGAGAAAAATTAAGCAAGAGATGGAGCTGAGTGTGCAGAGAAGGGGTTGCACTCTGTAAGACAATTGAAGTGACATCTGATTGAAAACCTGAAGGAGGGAGGAAGGGAGCCATGAGGACACTGGGGGGACAGAACCCGGACAGTGGGAAGAGCCGGTGAAAAGTGAACACAATGGTGAGGCTCTCTCCCTGGCACTGCCTGGCCCCGCAGGCTTCACACGCATGAGAACAGTGAGATGTCACAGCCCCTCTGGGGTAGGTGCCGTGCTTTCTTCCACCCTGAAAACGAGGAAGCTGAAGCTCAGAGAGGTTAAGAGACTCAGCCAAGTTTACACAGCAGAGAAGTGCTAAGGGCAGAATGTGTTTTGTTTCACACCCAGGTCTTAATCCCTGCACCTCCTGCCTTCAGTAGTATTGAGTTTCTTGAGGACACTTGGCTGAGTTCTTTGTCACCTGACTGCTGCCTGCCTAGGGAGTCCCCTGAGGGGACCTGAGGGCTGACTTCGCCTTGTCCCCCAAAACCTCCTGGCCCCTCCTTCCTCAGTACTAGTCATGGAGACTGATGTTGGCCACCAAACCCAAGACCACATTTTCTAGCATCCTCTTGTGCTAGGAGTAACCAGTGACTACCCCTCACCAAGATCGCCAAAACCTCCTGGCCCCTCCTTCCTCAGTACTAGTCATGGAGACTGATGTTGGCCACCAAAACCAAGACCACATTTTCTAGCATCCTCTTATGCTAGGAGTAACCAGTGACTACCCCTCACCAAAATCTAGGCTTTAAAACAGAGCATGTGGTTTCTATTTCCCCTTCCCACAGCTTGGAACCTATATTTCCCTGAAAGCCAGACTCTGCTGTGCAGATGAGGACAGTCCTGAGGGACAGGGTTTCTAACCTGGCCAAATTCAGGATTGGCCTATGAATTTGGAAGGGCAGAAAAAAAGCATATGTATTTTCACTAAACTCTATCTGAAATTGGACGTTTCCAGCCTGTATTAGTTTCTTATGGCTGCTGTAACAAATCACCACAAAATCAGTGCCATAAAACAACTCAAATTTTCCCTTAATGGGTGAATGGATAAAAAAATGTGGAAAGTACACACAATGAAATATTATTCAGTCTTCAAAAGGAAGGAAATTCTGACACATGCTACAATACCAATGAATCATGAAGACATTAAGTAAAATAAGCCAGTCACAAAGGACAAATACTATATGGTTCCACTTATGTGAGGTACATAGACAGCTCAAACTCATAGGGACAGAGGCTGGAGTAGTGGTTGCCAGGGGTTGAGGGGAGGGCAAATGGGGAATTTTCGTTTAATAGGTACAGAAGTCGGTTGTGCAAAATGAAAAAGTTACACAGATTGGTTGCACCATAGTGTGAATGCACTTAATGCTACTGAACTGTACACTTAAAATGGATAAGCAGGTTAATTTTATGTGCATTTTCCACGATTAAATTTTTTTTAATTACCTAAGCAAAAAGGACAAACAAAACACTGCAAATTTATACTCGCACAGCTCTGAAAGTCAGAGATCTACAGTCACGGTGGCAGCAGGGCCTGTTCCTGCTGCAGGCTTCAGGGCAGAAGGCATTTCCCCGCCTTTTGCAGCTTCAGGAGGCTTCCTGCACCCCTCGGCTCGTGTTTCCTTCCTCCCATCACGCCAGCCTCTTGCTTCTGTTGTCACAGCTCCCACCACTGCCTCTGATTCTCCTGCCTCCCTCTTCTAAGGGCCTTTGTGATTCCATTGGCTCCTCCTGGTCAAACCTCTCAAACCCTTCACTTAATCACACCTGCAAAGTCCCTTTTGCCACGGAACGTAACATAGTCCCAGGGTGCAGGGATTAGGAACATCTTGGAAGGCCACTGTCATCCACCACACAAGCATGGGTTCCACTTGTCCTGACTTGTGGGGGCAGATCTAGCATTAGTGGGGCTTTGTGCTTGCTAATACAATTTAGGAGTATCTTTTCAGAAACAGAATATAAAAACATTTCATTAGGTAGGGCTGGCCTGTGGCTCACTCAGGAGAGTGTGGTGCTGATAACACCAAGGCCACGGGTTCTGATCCCATATAGGGATGGCCGGTTGGCTCACTGGCTGAGCGTGGTGCTGACAACACCAAGTCAAGGGTTGAGATCCCCTTACTGGTCATCTTTTTTTTAAAAAAAATAAATAAATAAAATAAAAATACAAAAATTTTATTGTGCTGATTTAACAATATATGTGGCCATGTGAATACATTGATAGGGCCCCGCCCCAGACCTAGGGCCAGTCACAGGCGAGGCCCCAAGGCTGAAGCTGTGGTGGACACGGTGCTGCTCCGCCCAGATTCCCTATTGAGGACCACACACCGGTCCCCTGCTGTTGGGGGTGCTGGCCGCTCCTGGCTCCAGTCTGGACCCCTCGTGGGTCAGTGCCTGCAGCCCAGGGAACGACATTACCTCAGATTCAGTCCCCGTCCTGGTGGGCTGCCCATAGCCAGTGGTCTGCTCATACAGCAACACCAAAGCTGGAGTCCCTGGCCACAGGTTGGGACAACACTGAAGGGCCATGCAGCTGCAGAGCTCATTGCAGGAAGGGTCACCTCGCCCCCCACACCCCCCAATCGTGCCTCCTCCTGTGCGCACAGGAGCATCTCCTGCGAGGCCTCCCCACGGCCTCTGCCTGCAGTTCTGTCTCAGCGTTTCCAGGGAACTGAGTCTCAGAGCATTTGGGCTGAAAGTGGTCCTGGCCAGCAGACTGCACGATAGACTTTGGAATGGGGTCACCAGCTGGCTGGCTGGCAGTGGGGACCCCCTCCATGGTGGCAGGTGGATGAAGAGCCCCACCATGCTTGGCAGTGCCGTGGTTAGAATGTTCCCCTGTGGTGAGCAGGGGAGGGACAATGGGGAGGAAGAGCCGGGCCTGGGGCAGCATCCCTGGCACTGGGGAGACGGGAGGGACATGGAGCGAGAGCCGTGGAGCCCGACGGCTCGTGCTGAGCCCACTGGTTCGCTGAATAAGAAAACGAAAGGCAGCAGTTCAAGGAGGAACTGGGAAGCCAGAGTCCGTCTTGGTGGCAGACGGAGCAGAAGCCAGGCTCGGGAGGTTCCTGACAGCTGCGCAGCTCCCGAGAAGACCGAATCCCACCCCGCTGGTCTCACTGCCACTGGGGGACCTGGAGGCTCGCGATGGCGGCATCTGGGCAGATGCAGTGAGGACCTAACCCTCCCAGCTCCAGTCCCCGTTCCGCTTGTGAGAAGACAGAGGCCACCCAGCTTGGAGATCATGCAGGAACCTCAGATGAGACAGACGCGTGCAAGGCCGTTGTTGTAGTTTCCCGCGGCCGCTTTAGGCGATCCACACAAACTGCTGCCTTAAACAGCTACAGTTTCTTCTCTCGCAGTTCCAGAGCCAGAAGTCCAAGCTCAGTAGCGCCAGCTGACATCAGGTGTCAGCAGGGCCACAACGTCTGCAGGCTCCCAGGGAGCGTCCCTCCTTCCGTCCTCTGGCCCTGGTGGCCGCTGCACTCCTCAGCTCGTGGCCTTTCACTCGATCTTCACGGCTCGCCCTGCCCCATCTTTGCATCACGTTGTCCTCCGCGTGTGTCCCTTCTCTCCCTGCCTCCCTCTTATGAGGACACGTGCGACTGCTTTTAGGATCCACCCTGACAGTCCAAAACAATCTCCTCATCTCAGAACATTCACTTCGTCACATCTGTAAAGATCTTTCCACATAGGGTGATATTTACTAGTTCTAGGACTTTGGACATGAGTGTCTCCGGAGGGCCATTTCTCAGCCCAGCATGACAGTGTTCACCCCCCTCAGGGCCAAGTCCCCACGGAACCTAACTGGGGTGTGCTGGGCGCTGCGTGAACGGTGAGTAGCAGGGAGGTTGGTGTGTCCATTTCCTAAGGCCACCGTGACAACGTGCCACAGACCAGTTGGCTTCAAACAACGGATACTCACAGTCTCACACTGCAGGAGGCCAGAAGTACTAAACCAGGGTGTCGTCCGGGCCCTGTCCCTCGGGGACCTGTGAGAGCGAACCCTTCCTTGTCTCTTGCTCGCTTCTGGGGCTGTGCTTGCGACCTTGGAGCTTCGTGGCTTGTGGCTACCGACAACTGTGACTGCCATCTTCCTCCATCTTCACACGGTCCCCTCCCTGTGTGCGTCTGTGTCCGTATGTCCCCTTTCACAAGGGGACCGGCATATTTGATTAGGACCTGCCCTAATGACTTCCTTTAACTTGATTACCTCTCTAAAGACCCTTTCTCCAAAAAAGGTCACATTCTGACGTAGTGGGGTTAGGACTTCAACATGTCCTTCTGTCATGATGGAGGGGAGCACAATTCCATGGGAACGGTGGATGCAGGAGAGTTCCTCAGTACGGCAGGATTCTCCCATGATAAAGGACGTAACGTCACAGCAAGGAGCCAGGCAGAGGGAGTTAACATGCTTGGGAAACATGAGGCCCACCCTGCCCACAGTAGCGATGGCAGGAGACTAGGACCAAAATCTCAGAAGACACGCCAGAGTGGACATGTCACATGGGGCTGGAGACCCGCCTGGCTATGTGGTCCTTGGGAGATGCTACGGGAATGACATTCTGATCCCACAGAGATAGTGAATGCCCGGAAGGGGTCCCCAGCATCATGGAGACGCTCAGAGGTGGCGGGTCTGTGGGCGGGGCTTATGGGAGGGGACGCTTCTCTAAACCAGATTCCTTGATGGCGCTGGGCGTGGTAGGACCCCTGAAAAACAGAGGCAAGGTGGTGACACCACTTTCAGTAGCAAGGTGGGTACAATTATCGCAGTGAAAAGAAAAAGACAAACAAGCAAACAAAAACAACAAAGAAATGATTGCAATGAGCAGCAAGATTGCACTGGTGGCCGGTGGGCCTGACCCACACGGAGCAGTGAGAATCATTCGAACAAAAAGCTCCAAGACGCAAGATATATGAACAGCCATGAAGGGCATTTGTTAGTTTATACAACCAAAGAAATCTAGGATGCATGATGCGGGGGGTGAGGTCAGAGGCCCTGATGACGATCATTTGCCCAGATTCTGACCTGAGTCAGTTCTCAGATCCCAAACTGAAGGAGGGGCTGGGTCCCTATGAGGAAGAACCCTACACGCGACAGCACGTGTGTCCATTGCTGATTCCCCAGCCCTTCCCCATAGGGACCCGGCCACGGTGTGCTGCAGCTGCCTCGTACCAGCCACGAGACCAGATTGTTCCATTTTCAGGAATTTTGTAAGTCAGTTGTTAAACAAGGCCATTGAAACAATTACATAATAGAAACTTACAATTAAACTAAAACAAAGTAACAAACACTCAAAAATCACTTCCTGATTATTTTACCACATTTTACTATTATCTGTGGTCTTGAGATATTTATGTGTTATGGCTTGAATTGTGTCCCCCAAAACATGTGTTGAAGTCCTAACCCGCAGCACCTCAGAAAGAGACCTTATTTGGAAATAGGGTCACTGCGGATGTCATTGGTTAAGATGAGGTCACTAGTGTGGGCCCCAATCCAATATGACAGATGTCCTTGTAAGAAGAGGAAGAAGAGCGGCAAAGCGAGGGACACGCAGGGAGAGGACGGCCATGTGACAGTGAAGGCAGACACGGGAGTGACACATCCAAGGAAGGCCAAGGGTTGCCAGCAAACACTGAAAGCCGCGGCAGGCAGGGAAGGATTCTCCCCTGCGTGCAGTTTCAGAGGGAACATGGCCCTGCCCGTACCTTGATCTTGACCTTCTGGCCTCCAGAACTGTGAGACAATAATTGTACTGTTTTAAGCCACCCTGTCTGTGTTACATTGTTATGGCAGCCCTAGAAAACTAAAACACTGTATCTATTGTATCTGTAGGTTAGAAACACTATATTGTATCTATATGTTAGAAGCACGATATAATGATGTGCTTCTTTGCATTTCTTCCAAATTCCCTGGTCAGTGATGTCATGTTGGCAGCTTGACATTGGCCATGGTGGTGTATTTACACCATGGGTTTTGGCAAGTGCTATAAGTCAGAGCTTGTCTTCCCAGAGAGCTGGTTGTTAAACATTTCCTGGCGCCCCACTGCCAATGGGTAACAGTACACAGATGTATTGATAATTGTTGGACACAGGATCTGGATTAATATTGATACTGGGGAGCCAGAGGGCCATCTGGCCCCCCAGTGAGAGTGGGGGTCTATGGGGGCAGGTAATAAATGGAGCTACCGTAATGGGGCAGACCAAGGGGAAGCCTCTGAATCCAGCTTCTTCCCATCCTGACCATGATGGCAAAATCAGGCATTACATCCCAGAGGTTATGGCCGAGATTAGGCCCATCCGCAAAGTTTGAAGGATGCAGGAGTGCTGGTCCATGTTGGATCCCCACTTACTTCACCTCAATGGCCGCTTCAAAAACCACATGGAAGGGCTGGCCCGGTGGCGCACTGCGTAGAGTGCAGCGCTTGAGAGCGTGGCGGCACTCCCGCTGAGGGTTCGGATCACATATAAGGACCGGTCCGCTCACTGGTTGAGCGCGATGCGGGCGCGACACTGAGGGTTACGATCCCGTTGCCGGTCACGAAAAAAGACAAAGAGGAAAAAAAAAAAAAAAAAAACCACATGCAACATGGTGGGTGACAGTGGACTGTGCAAACTCAAGGAAGTAGCGGCCCGAGTTGCAGCTGCTGTGCTGGACATGGGATGACCGTTAGACAGGATTAACACAGATCATTTCACTATGTGATATTTGGTTTTTTTTTTTTTTTTTTTTTTTTTTTTTTTTTTTTTTTTTTTTT
>NW_007729009.1:259957-261668 GCF_000696425.1 Galeopterus variegatus
GGGGACCAGTGCTCTGTGGTATGTCAGGACACTCCTTCCAAAGTAAAGCTATTGCAACTCACACCTTCCATCTCTAAGAAAAAGGCACAGGCTCGTTAGGCAACTTTGGGTTCTGAGATGGCATATTCTACACTTGGGAACAATTCCCCAAGCCAGAAGTGTGGAAACGTGTCAGCTTAACAGGAAAGCACTCTGCAGCAGGTTCTGGCAGTGGTGCAAGCATCGCCATCACCTGGCGTGAACGATGCAGCAGCTCCTGTGAACTGGAGGTCTCTGCGGTAGGAAAGGTCCCCCGTGGAATTTACACAAATCTCAAGAGGGGAATCACAGTGCAGCCCACGAGCGTTCGGCCGCAAGTTCAGGACATCAAGAGCAGAGAACACACCATTCACAAAGCAGTGCCAGGCGTGCCGCTGGGTCACGGCGGAGAGGAAGTGCTGGACCATGAAACATCAAGTGACCAATCATGAACTGTCCAACCCACCAAATCAGGAGGTCAGGTGTGCCAAGGAGCAGTTCGTTGTACAATGGAAGGGATATTCTAGGGTCAGGCACAGGCAGGGCCAGAGGAGGAGTGAGCCATGGGTACAGGTGGTCCCGCTTCTGTGGCACCCATCAGTGCCTGTCCCTATGTCACACCTGTGGCCAGAAGGCAGGGTCCTTTATGACCAACTAACGAAGAATGAGAGAAACTAAGCTTGGTCCACGGATGACTAGACTCAGTATGTGGGTATAAGAAGAACAGACTTTTGTTTTATTTACAGCCCAATTCCAGGGGTCCCTGTGAGACAGTGGTGAGAGAAAATCTCCCATGGGTGGAGCTCCAGGAGCTAAAGCGAATCATCCACTCTATGGAAAGAGGAGAAGCCCAAGGTGTCTTTACATGAACTCATGAGCCTTGATGCTTGGTCAGCAGCCTGAAAGGTGAAAGACTGTGGGTGAGGACATTTGGGATAGAGGTATATGGATGGGCTTGTGGGAGGACACACGAGGAGGAATAATGACTCGGCCAGTTGTTGACACCAACCAGCATCTGTCATCAGCCACTGCAGCTCCGGCACGATGGGCACGTGAGTGGAGCAGCGGTTGTTCAGAATGGAGGCCATGCATGGGGCCTGATGGCATGAGCTCCCACATATCAATGCTGATCTAGCCATTGCCAATGCCAAGATGAAAACTGCCAGCCACAGGCACCATCCTGTGAGATGACAAAACTGCCACTTGGAGGCGAGTTGATCACCACTTACCATGAAGTTGACTACCACCCACCATGCAGTTGACTACCACCCACCATGCAGTTGACTACCACCCACCATGCAGTTGACTACCACCCACCATGCAGTTGACTACCACCCACCATGCAGTTGACTACCACCCACCATGCAGTTGACTACCACCCACCATGCAGTTGACTACCACCCACCATGCAGTTGACTACCACCCACCATGCAGTTGACTACCACCCACCATGCAGTTGACTACCACCCACCATGCAGTTGACTACCACCCACCATGCAGTTGACTACCACCCACCATGCAGTTGACTACCACCCACCATGCAGTTGACTACCACCCACCATGCAGTTGACTACCACCCACCATGCAGTTGACTACCACCCACCATGCAGTTGACTACCACCCACCATGCAGTTGACTACCACCCACCATGCAGTTGACTACCACCCACCATGCAGTTGACTACCACCCACCA
>NW_007729009.1:261737-263658 GCF_000696425.1 Galeopterus variegatus
ACATCAAGTGACCAATCATGAACTGTCCAACCCACCAAATCAGGAGGTCAGGTGTGCCAAGGAGCAGTTCGTTGTACAATGGAAGGGATATTCTAGGGTCAGGCACAGGCAGGGCCAGAGGAGGAGTGAGCCATGGGTACAGGTGGTCCCGCTTCTGTGGCACCCATCAGTGCCTGTCCCTATGTCACACCTGTGGCCAGAAGGCAGGGTCCTTTATGACCAACTAACGAAGAATGAGAGAAACTAAGCTTGGTCCACGGATGACTAGACTCAGTATGTGGGTATAAGAAGAACAGACTTTTGTTTTATTTACAGCCCAATTCCAGGGGTCCCTGTGAGACAGTGGTGAGAGAAAATCTCCCACGGGTGGAGCTCCAGGTGCTACAGTGAATCATCCACTCTATGGAAAGAGGAGAAGCCCAAGGTGTCTTTACATGAACTCATGAGCCTTGATGCTTGGTCAGCAGCCTGAAAGGTGAAAGACTGTGGGTGAGGACATTTGGGATAGAGGTATATGGATGGGCTTGTGGGAGGACACACGAGGAGGAATAATGACTCGGCCAGTTGTTGACACCAACCAGCATCTGTCATCAGCCACTGCAGCTCCGGCACGATGGGCACGTGAGTGGAGCAGCGGTTGTTCAGAATGGAGGCCATGCATGGGGCCTGATGGCATGAGCTCCCACATATCAATGCTGATCTAGCCATTGCCAATGCCAAGATGAAAACTGCCAGCCACAGGCACCATCCTGTGAGATGACAAAACTGCCACTTGGAGGCGAGTTGACCACCACTTACCATGAAGTTGACTACCACCCACCATGCAGTTGACTACCACCCACCATGGAGTTGACCACCACCCACCATGCAGTTTACTACCACCCACCATGCAGTTGACTACCACCCACCATGGAGTTGACCACCACCCACCATGCAGTTTACTACCACCCACCATACAGTTGACTACCACCCACCATGCAGTTGACTACCACCCACCATGGAGTTGACTACCACCCACAATGGAGTTGACTACCACCCACCATGGAGTTGACTACCACCCACCATGCAGTTGACTACCACCCACCATGGAGTTGACCACCACCCACCATCGGNCCCACAATGGAGTTGACTACCACCCACCATGGAGTTGACTACCACCCACCATGCAGTTGACAACCACCCACCATTGAGTTGACCACCACCCACCATGCAGTTGACTACCACCCACCATGCAGTTGACTACCACCCACCATGGAGTTGACTACCACCCACCATGGAGTTGACTACCACCCACCATGGAGTTGACTACCACCCACCATGGAGTTGACTACCACCCACCATGGAGTTGACTACCACCCACCATGGAGTTGACTACCACCCACCATGGAGTTGACTACCACCCACCATGGAGTTGACTACCACCCACCATGGAGTTGACTACCACCCACCAAGCAGTAGACTACCACCCACCATGCAGTTGACCACCACCCACCATGGAGTTGACCACCACCCACCATGCAGTTGACTACCACCCACCATGCAGTTGACTACCACCCANGGGAATAGGGGTCTCGGTCACCACACCACGTAAGGACCTGTCCCTGCAGAAGAACTAGTTGAGGGTGAAGGGCATCGCGAGTGTGTGTAGACGAGGGGTGATGTGTATCTGGCACTTTCCCATGACCAGTGGCAGAGGTGAGGATGCAGATCATTCCACGCATCCTTCCTTCGTATGGTCCCCCAGAAGATCAGTCCAACCAGAGCTCTGGAAAAGCTGTCCCCAGATGGGACAAACTGAGCATATGAAGCGGGTGGATCCGAGTGCTGCAAGGGTGGACTGCAGTGATGCTGTGGCCACCTGAGCCAAGCACTTGAGGGCACACGGCCGGGTCCCTCCGTGGGAGCTTCCCTCCTCCACAGG
>NW_007729010.1:0-372 GCF_000696425.1 Galeopterus variegatus
GAGACTACTATAAACAGCTATACACCAACAAGTTCAAAAATCTGGAGGAAATGGATAAATTCCTGGACTCACACAAGCTTTCAAAACTAAGCCATGAATATGGAGAAAACCTGAACAGACCAATAACAATAAAGGAGATTGAAGCTGTTATCAGAAAGCTCCCAACAAAGAAAAGCCCAGGACCAGATGGATTCACAGCAGAAGTTTACCAAACATTCAAAGAGGAAATGACACCGATTCTTTACAAACTATTCCAAACAATTGAAACAGAAGCAAAGCTTCCAAATTCATTCTACGAAGCAAACATCATAATGATACCAAAACCAGGTAAAGATATAACCAAGAAAGAAAACTACAGGCCGATATCCTTGA
>NW_007729010.1:1395-14113 GCF_000696425.1 Galeopterus variegatus
GGAGAGGGAGGAGGGAGGGAGGTTTCGGTGATGGGACATAATAATCAACTACCTTGTATATCGACAAAATAAAAATAAAAAAAAAGAAATGAACTGTAAAGAAATGGAGATTATAAATTGCCAGACAAAAATTCAAATTAACAATCATAAGAATACTCAATGAATTTAAAGAGAGCTCAGTTAGACAACTAAACACAGTCAGGAAAAAGATACATGAACAAAATGGGAATATCAACAAAGATAGAAGATGAAGGAGCACCAAAGAAAATTCTGGAGCTGAAGAATATAATAAGTGAATTGAAAATTACCTAGATGGGTTCAACAGCAGAATTGACCACACAGAAGAAATAGAAAACATGAAGACAGAATATTAGAAGTTATTGAGGCAGAGGAGAAACAAAAGAAAAAGAAAGAAAGGAAGGAAGTGAAGAAAGCCTAAGGGACTTATGAGGCACCATCAATCAGAACAACGTACATATGGTGAAATATATAGAAGAAAGAGATAAGCAGAGAAGAAGATATAATGGCTGAAAACTTCTCAAATCTGAAGAGAGAAATGGACACACAAATTTAAAATACTCAAAGAATTGCAGCTAGGATGAATCCAAAGAGTTCTACACTGAGACACATTATAATAGTTTGATAATCAAACTATCAAAAGTCAGAGACAAAAAGAGAATCTTGAAAACAGCAAGAGAAAAGTGACTCTTCATTGTACAAGTGTGCTCCTATAAGATTATCAGCAGATTTCTCAGCAGAAACTGCAGGCTGGGAGGGGGAGGGATGATATCCTCAAAGGGGCTGAAAGTAAAAACTACCAACCAGAAATACTGTATTTGGCAAAACTGTCCTTCAAAAGTGAAGGAGAAATTAAGATTTTCCCAAATAAATGAAAGCTTAAGGAGTTCATCACCACTAGACCTGCCTTACAAGAATGCTTGTTGGGGCTGGCCTGGTGGCACACTAGAGAGTGTGCTGCTTGGGAGCGCGGCGGCGCTCCCGATGAGGGTTCGGATCCCGTGGAGACCGGTTCCCGCTCACTGGCTGAGCACGGTGCGGGCGCGACACCGAGGGTTGCAATCCCATTACCAGTCAGTAAAAAAGACAAAAAGGAAAAAAAAAAAAAAAAAGAATGCTTGTTGATAAACAACACAAAACCATATGAAAATATAAAACTCCCAGGTAAAGGTTAATATACAGACAAACATTTAATCCTAATGTAGGTGCAAAAATCACTTTTAAATCTGGCATAGAAGTTTTTTTTAAAAAAAGCATAAAAAGTAACTATAAATCTGTATGAATGGATATACTGTACAAAAAACGTAATTTGTGTCATCAATAACACAAAGAAGGTAGGCAGGATGTAAAGGAATAGTTTTTATATGCAATTGAAGTAATTTGTTGTCAGTTTGAAATAGATTATTATAACTTTAAAATGTGCTATAAAATTGCAACAGTAAACAAAGATGACATCTGTAATATACACAAAGGGATATTAGAAAGAAATCAAAATGTGACTAAAGAAATCATGTAAACACAAAAGAAGGCAGAAAGAGAGGAAAGGACACAAAAAGCTACAAGACACACAGAAAACAATTGACAAAATAGCAATGGTAACTCTTTCCCTATCGGTAATTACTTTAAATGTTAACAGATTAAATGCCCCACTCCTATTTAACCTAGCACTGGAAATCCTAGACAAAACAATTAGACAAGAAAAAGAAAGAAAAGGCATGTAAATTGGAAAGTGAAGAAGTAAAAGTATCTCTATTTGCAGATGATATGATCTTTTATGTAGAAAACCGTGAAAGATCTACAAAAAAAACACTAAAACTAATAAACAATTTCAGCAAAGTTGCAGGATACAGAATCAGCACTCAAAAATCAGTAGCATTTCTATACATTAACAGCCAATCTTGAAATTAAGAAAACAATTCTATTTACAATAGCTTCAAGAAGAATAAAACTTAGAAATAAACTTCACCAAGGAGGCAAAGACTTGTGCACTGAAAAGTATAAAACATTGGTAAAAGAAGTCAAAGAAGATACAAGTAAATGGAAAGATAACCCACATTTGTCAGTTGGAAGACTTACTATTGTTAAAATGTCCTCTCTACCCAAAGTAATCTATAAACTTCACCAAGGAGGCAAAGACTTGTGCACTGAAAAGTATAAAACATTGGTAAAAGAAGTCAAAGAAGATACAAGTAAATGGAAAGATAACCCACATTTGTCAGTTGGAAGACTTACTATTGTTAAAATGTCCTCTCTACCCAAAGTAATCTACAGATTTAATATAATACCTATCAAAATCCCAATTTTTTTTTTTTTTTTTTTTTTTGCAGAAAAAAAAAATCCTAAAATTCATATAGAATCTCAAGGCTCCCATGTGTAGCCAAAATAATTCTGGAGAAAATAAAGTTATTGGAGGCCTCACATTTCCTGATTTGAAAACATAGTGTAAAGCAACAGTTATCAAGTCAGTGTGCTACTAGCCTAAAGATAGATTTATAGACCAATAGAACAAAATAGAGAGCCCAGAAGTAAAACATTGTGCATATGGTTAAATGCTCTTTGACAAGAGTGCCAAGACTACACACTGACAAAAAGACAGTCTACTCTGTTCAACAAATGGTGTTGAGGAAACTGGACATTCACATGCAAACGAATAAAGTTGGGCCCTTACCTTATACTTTATATAAAAATAGATGCAAAATGGATTAAATACCTAAACATGAGACCTAAAACTGTAAACTCCTAGAAAAAAACATAGCTTCAGGACATTGGGTTTGGCAGTAGTTTCTTGGATATGATGCCGAAAGCACAGGAAACAAAAGCAAAATAGACACACGGGACTACATCAAACTTAAAAACTTCTGTGCACGTAAGAAAAGAATCAGCAGAGTGAAAAGGATCCTATGGAATGGGAGAATATGTTTCTGAACATATATCTGATAAGGGCTTAATATACAGAATATATGAAGAACCCTACAACTCAACAACAATAAAAAAAACAACCCAATTAAAAAACAGGCAAATGACTTGAACAAACTTTTATCTGAGCAAAATAAACAATAAACAAGCATATGAAAAAGATGCTCAGCATCACTAATCAATAGGAGAATACAAATCAAAACCACAATGAGATATCACCTCACCTGATAGGATGGCCACTATAAAAAAACAAAAACCAGAAAATAACAACTGTTGGTAAGGGTATGGAGAAACTGGAACCTTGCAATCCACTGAAATAGCTCAGTTGGGAGAGTGCTACACTGAAGAAATAGAAACCCTTGTGTGCTGTTGGTGGGAACGCAAAGTGGTCACAGACACTATGGAAAACAGTATAGAGGTCACTCAGAAAAGAAAAAATAGAATTACCATATAATCTAGCAATCCTTTATGGCATATATTTAGAAAAATTTAAAACAGTATCCTGAAGGGATTTGCATACGCATGTTCATTACAGCATTATTCACACTAGCCAAGAGGTAGAAGCAACCTAAATGTCCTTGGATGGATGAATGGATTAAGAAAATGTGATATATACATAACAATGGAATATTATTCAGCCTTGAAGAGAAGGAAATCTTCTCATGCATTACAACATGGATGAACCTTAAGGACATTGTGCTAAGTGAAATAAATCAGTCACAAAAGGACAAATATTGTGTCATTCCACTTATGTGAGGTATCTAAAGTAGTCAAACTCATAGAGACAGCAAGCAGAGTATAGTTACCAGGGGCTAGGGAAGAGGAGGGGGAAATGGAAAGTTGTTTAATGAATATAAAATTTCAGTTTTGCAAAATGACAAAGTTCTAGAAATCTATTGCACAACAGTGTGCATATAGTTAACACTACTGTACTGTATACTTAAAAATAGTTAAGATGGTAAATTTTATGTTATGTGCTTTTTACCACAATAAAAAAAAAAAAATTTAGCATTCCTTTTCAAACTTTAACAAATGTATAAATTACTTGGGGATCTTGTTAAATTTGGATTCTGATTTCAGGTCTGAAGTGGGGCCTGAGATTCTGCATGTCTAACAAGCTCCTAGGTGACGCCAATGCTTCTGCTCCAGGGCTCACATTTTCAGGAGCAAGAAATTTTAAATTGTAAAATCCCAGGTCCCTCTCCTGGTAGCTGAAGTTCAGGAGTGTATACAACAAGCTCCTGCAGATAATTCTTATGGTAAGTTAAATTGAGATGCCACAGATCTAGAATCTGCTTTCTTAATACCCTCATTATCTGATCTTAAGCCATCTCTCTTCTAACTCATAAAAGCAAGTAGAGATTGGAAGTAGGACAGGGCTGTTCTGTTGGTATAACCACCCTATGTCCAGTTAGGCCATGTTTCTATTGTCGTTACATTATCCAGGAGTATAACACGATCCTATTGATAAAAGCTCGTATTAGTCACTTGAGGCAATTTTGACTGGAAATAGAACATTTGCACTAACAACATTCCAACTTTTTTCTTTTTCCAACATGAGCAGGCTGTGGCTCTTGTAGTCTCCTAAAGAAATTTGTACTTAGCGTTGCCTTTAATAAAGCCTGTTGAACGTAGTTGGAAATGAACACAGCACAAAGGCAAAATATGTGCTCTCTTTGCCTGCAGAACTGTTTCTGATGTCTTCCTGAAGGAGCATGATAAGCAAGAGATGAGTCACTGCTCCATTACATAAAAATAGCTCATCTACATTTTAAAGTGTTTCTTGGGAGCCTGAATGTCTAGGGCAGAGCATGTATAAATAAACTCCATAAAACTACTGTGATACCTTGACTCACAAACCTTGGATTCTTTGAACAAAGTGAAACCATCAGAAGAATTAGAAGGTAGTTGAAGTTCTTGTCTTCTCAGCATTGGGTCCCTTGTGGTGAGTACATGGGGAGGAAAGAAGGGACCATGACACATGTGCAGAGTAAGGCCCAAATCTGGGGAATGGGGAATTCCCAGGGCCCATCTGCCCTGTTATCTTCCCCTAGGTGTGTGTTTGGGGAAAGTGGCAAAAGGCAGTTTTGTGCTGGAGCTAGGTCATGCTGGTAGGAACTGATTCTATGTATCTCTCCTCTACTCAGCACTCACTGACTTCATGCTGGTAGCTTGCAATCAGCCATGGTAGAAGTATTTACACCACAGAAATTGGCAAGCACTACAAACTAAGTTCTTTGAAGTTTTGTTCTGTTTTATTTAGAGAGTCCGTTGTTAAACCTTTACCATCACAACAGTTTGGGTGATTTAGGAGTGTAAACAGCCCAAACTGTATATTTTGGGTAATTCTGCTTCATTAGACTGAGGTCCAAACTCCAGAGAGGAT
Organism: Galeopterus variegatus; assembly: GCF_000696425.1. Lineage (NCBI taxonomy): Eukaryota > Metazoa > Chordata > Mammalia > Dermoptera > Cynocephalidae > Galeopterus > Galeopterus variegatus. The sequence goes on from NW_007729010.1 coordinate 6,716, forward strand.
AGATTGTTCTGTCCACAGGCCATGAAGTTCAAGAATCCATTTACAACCTTACTAGGAAGACAGAAAGAGATGTAGCATCCAGGCTAAGCACTAAATCCCTGAGTTCTCCCCTACAGCATACATTAATTCAACAAATATTGATGAAGTATCTACTTTGTGTCAAGCACTGTGCTAGGTCCAACGGACCATAGATCCATGGTACATGTTCCCACCTTTAAGGAACTAATAGTCTAACAGATAGTAACAGGAGCTACCACTTCTTAACTGCTGGAATTCTAGGATTTTCACTATTATAGTCTAGTGACAGAAAAGATTCTGTCTATTCAGTAAACATTTCTATCACATAAGAAAGTTACTCATAATCAAATATTACATTGCATTAATACATAATACTTGCCTAACCACTGACTTGAACAGTATAAGGGTTTAGGACACTGTGCCTAAAGTTGGACTGATATAAGAAGGTCAATGTGATTACAGATTTTTAAAAATACATACTGTCTTATCATTTTATAGATAGGATATCTCAAAGGAAGTTGACAAGGGTATAGTGGTGGAATCCCTATTTAAAGCATAATATGAAAATGATTTTTAAACAATATATTAATTACTGTATTCAAAATGATATTCTAAAATGGCTTCAAAATTTTCTTCTTGGAATAAGAAAAAGAGTTCCCACCCATGTTTATATAATTAATTTTCTCCTTTTCAAGTCATTTATAAAAAGAAAAAAGGCTCTATATATGCCTTATCCTACTTATTGGCAGAGAAAGCGCTGAGAGATCTTGAAATGGCTCCTGTGCTCAAGAGTATTTGTTAGTTATCACAGATCCTGAAATGCCAACAGTAAAGATATATTTTTTATCCATACCAGAATATGCTACTCAGCAATAAAAAGGAATATTGGTACACACAACAACTTGGATGGATCTTAAGAGCATTATGCTGAGTGAGGAAAAAAAAAATCCCAGAAAGTTACATACTGTATGATTCCATGCAATATATGAGTGCATAACATATATACTATACTAGAACATATATATGTTGATTAACATATATAACATTCTCAAAGTGACAAAACTATAGAGATGGAAAAGAGATTAGTAGTTTCAAGAATTAGGGAGGGTAGGCAGGAGGGGGGGCTGGGTGTGACTATTAAGGGCAGCAAAGAAAGCTTTTTGTGGCAATAGAATAGTTCTGTATCTTGATTTCAGTGGTGCTTACTCAAGTCTCTGTATGTGATTAAATGACATAAAACTATTACACAGTGTGACATATTCACACATCATACAATTATCAATTTCCTCATTATGATATTGTACTATATTTACATTCAGTGTAACCATTGGTGGAAACTGAGTGAAGGATGCACAGGACCCCTCTGTGTTGTCTCTGAAACTTTGTGTGAATCTATAATTATTTCAAAATAAAATTTTCTTTTTTCAAACAAAGATGTATTTCTCTGACTTTAAGAACTTTCTCAGCACTAAAGTCCCCAGGTAATGGTGGTGGTGGTCCCAGAGTGGAAATTGCAGTGGGGGGGCCGGCCCGGTGGCGCACTGCTATAGTGCGCCGCTTGCAATGATACTATTTATTCATATTTAATGTTAGTTCTAAGCCTTATGATGGTGTTTTTCAAAATTTACTACAATAGGGCCGGCCCGGTGGCGCACTGCTATAGTGTGCCGCTTGCGAAGTGCGGCGGCGCTCCCACCGAGGGTTCGGATCCCACATACAGACCAGTTCCCGCTCACTGGCTGAGCGAGGTGTGGGAGCAACACCGAGGGTTGCGATCCCGTTGCTGGTCCCGGTCCGGTACGGGGGCGACACTGAGGGTTGCGATCCGTTGCCGGACATGGAAAAAAGACAAAAAAAAAAAATAAATAAAGGAAATTGCAGTGGGGAAAGGAAGGTACGAAGTAGTTACTATGGGCCAAATATTGTGTTAAGTACTTTATGTACAATACGTGTATTATTTCATTTAACCCTAAGAACAGCCCCGTGATTGTAAATATTCTTTTTTCTGTTTTATAATAACTTGTCTAAAGGAATAGGAGCTTATAAACATCGGTGGAAATGTTCGAATTAATGCATGCATTCCAGACTTATTTTTATGGAATGATAAGGTAATAAAGATAAGAAAAGTTAAAATAATATGATCTTTTGAACTTCAAAAAAAGCCATCCTTAATAGTCTCCATCAGCTGGCGATGTTCCCAGTAATGCTTCTGCAGACCAACTATGATAGAAGAGGCACACATAATTATCCTTTCCTGTTCAATAGTGTAGAAAAACATCATGCCCATATAGTTCCCAAATGGGACGGCATATCCAGTTAAGAAGTTATCATCCTATCTCTCGAGAAATGACACTAACTAAGGCACAGAACTTTTGTTTTCAAGGGTTCTATTGGTCTCTTAAAATATCACTCACATGTGACCAAGAGTCAGTTAATTAACTGTTAATTAACAAATAGTTGTGAATTGCATAAAGGGCTTCTCTCAGCCAGATGCTGCTCATAAATATAAAGTAAATGTAGTAGAAATCGTTGATAAGTAATAAAAAGTTGCATTTCTCACATGGAAGAGGTCCTGTAGCATGACTCGTTCCAATACTGAGGGAGTGGTGCCCTCTAGCAGTTCACCTTGAAATATTATCCTTTTAAGTATATTATATTTAGCAAATGAGGATCTCCCAGCATCTCAGTTATTCTCAGACTTAAGTGGATAATTTGAGAATTGTTTTTGTCTTTTCTGAAATATTAGGAACCTACTGATGTTTCACCTTCCATGTGCACTAATCTTTTTTATGGAAACACAATTGATTTCACATATCTGTGGGGTACTGTGCTGAATATCAATACCTGTGTGCAATATGTGATTCTCAAATCAGGATAATTAGTATATTTAGCATTATACAATGTAATCATTTTTGTGGCCCTTTACCAGTTTCTCACTAAATTGCCCTTCCCCTACCCCTTTCCAACCTCTGGTAACCTCAGTTCTCTTTTCTCCTTTTGAAAGCTCAATGAATTATTGTGATTGTTGTAGCTATACTACTCTGCCATAAAAAAAAAAGAACAAAATTCTGCCATTCGTGGCAACATGGATGAACTTAGAGAAAATTATGTTAAGTGAAATAAGCTAGGCACAGAAAGAGAAATACTGCATGTCCTCACTTAGAAGTGAGAGCTAAAAATGATAAATAAATAAAAGAAATACCACAAAAATTATGTTAAGTGAAATAAGCTAGGCACAGAAAGAGAAATACTGCATGTCCTCACTTAGAAGTGAGAGCTAAAAATGATAAATAAATAAAAGAAATACCACATGTCTTCACTCATAACTGGGAAAGGAAGGAAGGAAGGATGGAAAGAAAGAAAAGAAAGAAAGAGAAGGAGAAAGAAAGATGTGTACTTTCTAGCAGAAGTTAGCTTCTAATAATGCTCTATTAGGGACCTTTCCAATAACTTTTAAAACCTCATTCTCTGTGAATGTCAAGTTAAACGGACCCCTTTCGCTTCTTCTTTAAGCCTCTCCTGGGCCAGTTTTTGGGGATCAGAATAAATATGGGGTACAGATAGAAAAAAAGCATAATCCTACAATCTGAACTGTGTCTCAGGTGCAAGAGATGGTCTTAAAAGGGTAGACTGTTAAGAAACCCATTAATAGGTCAAGTATTCAAAAACCCATAAAGGTCTGACAGTTTTGCCAGAGGAAGCTGATAGATTCTCAGGGTTAAATAACACAAGAAGCAAATTAAACCAGTTGAAAACAAAGAGAAAAGATTTGAATTTGTAATTCCATTTTTATTACTAAAAGATATTCAAACTCAATCTTATCTCTAGGATATAGAAACGGTGATATGCACATAACTAGTATGTTACAAATGCCTTTGAAACTGAGAGGTGTGTTTTCTGCCCTTTGTGGGGCTGGTATGCTATTCCAAATCTTGTAAAAGCAATATATAGTTTTTTTGACAAATATACCCATGTGCTGTGCACAGTTTGATTTATGTAAACTCATTTCAAATGCAACTGCAGAATTCTTCCTGAACAGATGAAAAATGTCTGACTAAAGTGATAAAAATATATGTGTATAGAAAAATACTGTTTTAAGAAGGAATTTTTATGTGACAGATTTGTAACTCTATTTCACAAAATACCATTTTTAAAAAAAAAAACTTCGAGAAGACCTGATTTTTTTTTTTCTTTTTACATTTTTTGTGACAATTCGGGTGTTTACCTAAGATGAGAATGAGTCTGTCTGGCCAAAACACTTTTCTGTGGCACAAATTAGCTTACATGGGATTGGTAAATGAGGGATTGATGTCAGTATAACATAAATGGTGGATTTGTTTATGTGTTTCTCTAAGTAGCAACTAAACACAAAGTCCACTGACACAGATCAGCACAACTAGCCAAGGAAAAAAACTTCTGCCAACGATTCCCATTCACCCTACATTCTTCCTCTCAGCACAGTTTGGCCACTTACTCTAACGTGGCAGTGCTTTTATTGCATAGTTCTCAGTCTTTCTGCTATTTGCACTTGTTTCATAGCTTAGCAATCTCAACTCTCCCTTCCATCAAGCTATCTTCTCTCTCTCTCTCTCTCCCCCCCCCCTCACACACACACACACACAAACACGCACACACACACTGTATTTTATGTAGTATTTCTCTAACATGACTCTTACTTGTCTTTTTAATCATACTCTGTATTTGATCATACTCAATTTTTTCAAGGACAGTTATTGTTTTTGTTAGTGTTCTTGTTACAAAAATATTGAGTAGGTCTGTCCTGACCCTATCTTTTTCATAAGCCCTATAATTTTTACCATGTGATTTTGCAGACCATATTAGGAATGCCTTTATTTCATTATAGCAGAAACATCTGTTATTTGCACTCTAGTTACTAATTGCACGTATCATTATAAAATTACTCTCTGAATTATGTACTGCCCTCATGAATTTGAGGTACACTGATTGAGATATCAATTGCCTACTGGATTCATTTATTTAATTTCACCTTCACATGGTAATACCAGTCTCAGGTGTACATTGCATCACCATATTAAAAAATTACCTTCCCATCTTTATTTGTTTCTAAGCAATTACTGAAAACATTTCCACAACAAAAGCACTTAATAAAGACTTAACTTGGTTCCACTGAAGTTTATTTTTATTTTTAAAATCACTGGGAAATGGTTTGGGTACATTTAAGAAATTGATCCCATCCGCCACCCACATAACATACATTCACTCCTAGTCCTCCTTTATGTAATGTGTGGTTTGTGTTTAAATTTTATATTTAACATAGTCTGAAATCTTAAATTGTATCAGGTCAAACTGCAGTGAGTCAAGGTGTTAAAAATGGCAAAATTAAGATTCCAAGAGATGAATCCATCCATTCCAAAAATCTCTTCTCACACTTTAATTCAAAAGAAAATAGAATTTTTTTCATAAAGGTATCTTTTACTTTTCTTCCCTGAGGACACAGATGTGTATCTTTTGTTTTAAGAAAGAAGTAATTCTTTAATATTATTTTCATATAACTATGTTACTGGTGTCAACATGACTGAAATCTTTAGAACACTAGTAGTGAGCATGTAATACAGTTTTCTAAATATGCTGCAAGAGAAAGTCACAATTTCTCATAAACGTGCCAAGCATTGCATTAGGCGCTAGTAGTGAAAACCTGAACAAAGTCTTTGTTTTTAAGGAAAAGCTCACAGAGGGTGACAATAGAGACATTTCAGCACTTTCCATAAAAGAAATCTGTATGTACAGAGTGCTATGGGACAGAGCAGAGGTGGTGACTACATCAGAGAGACGATGCTTTTTCTTAAAAAGAAAAAAATGCCATATGGGAGTTTCTTGTTTTGTTTCTTTCCCTTTTGCTTCTCTGAAATTTTTGAATTTTGTTCACTTGAATATGGAATAATTTTTTTAAAAAATCCCTTAGCAGAGTAATGAGAATGTTCTGTATCTTGATTTTTATGGTGGAGCATTCCAAATCAAGCTGTACACGTACATCTGGTGCATTGTACCATACATAAATTATATCTCAAATTATAATAAATTCATCAAAACTTACAGTGCTACTCACTTCCCTTTAGAAAAAAATTAGCTCCCTCCTTTTGATGACTAAGGCAACAATAAGTACGTTATAGGATGAAAAAGACTAAAGAATAATCTAATGGGTCATTCTGGCATAATAATTAAATATTTTATTACTAAAATAATTCTTAAGTTATTGTGGGTTTTTTCTTGCATAATAATTTATTTTGTTTTCTATATTGTCTTCTAGCTGTAGGTCCAGATTTTTCAAGAACACTCTTGAAAAGAGTAACTCTTGTCAAAGTGGGAGGTGAAGTTGTCATTGAGTGTAAGCCAAAAGCTTCTCCAAAACCTTTCTACACCTGGAAAAAAGGAAGGGACATATTAAAAGAAAATGAAAGGTACTATCTTGAAATATTTTTAATATTCGGTTAACCTATAATAATTTGTTGTTCTGTTACTAATAGTTCTAGAAGAGGGGTGGATTTACTATCTGCTAATCCCGGACTAAATATTAATCAAAGAACTGAAGCTTTGGAAGGGAGTGGTAAATTATTGATAGAATCCCTCTCAGTTTTGGGATTCTACAAAGCCCTCCCTGCAGAGATAGATCACATATCCAAGATTGTTGGAGCTGCCTGAAAATGAGCAGCTAGAAATATCCTTATTAATTTTAACCTAACATTTCAACGTAGATTAGCCCTCTTTTCTCCATCCTACCTCCTTTGACATATGCAAATAAGTACAATTCTTCTTTGCTGTGACAACCCTTCAAATTTCTAACAACAGCATTTGTGTCTCCTATCAGTCTCTCCTTTCTTGATGTTAAATGTCTCTAATTCCAAAACTCATTTTGAATATAGCAAATTATTCTGCTTGATTTTTGATGATTTTTTTTTCAAATTTTATTTTAGTGGGTAACTGAAACCACTGAAAGCAAAACCAAGGTTAAGGAAGGATTACTGTACCTTTATTTATTTATTTATTTTTTGTGGGGAGAGGGGTAATGTTTTTATTTTTTATTTATTTATTTATTTATTTTTAAATTATTTTTATTTTGTCAATATACAATGTAGTTGATTGTTATGTCCGATCACTGAAACCTTCCTCCCTCCTCCTTCTCCCCCCTCCCACCCAAGTGTGTCCCCTCCATTTGCTTATTGTAAGAACTTCAAAAAAAAAAATTGTGGTTGTTATATCTTCCTCTCCCCTCACCCCCCCGGTATTTTGTTGTTGTTGTTGTTGTTGTTGTTGTTTGTTTGTTTTGTGTGTGTGTGTGAGAGAGTGTGTGTGTGTGTTTGTGTGTGTGTATGTGTGTGAATTGATTCATTCACCTTTAGC
>NW_007729010.1:14663-40358 GCF_000696425.1 Galeopterus variegatus
AAAAATAAACAAATGGGACTATATCAAACTAAAAAGCTTCTGCACAGCAAAAGAAACGATTTTTGATGATTTGAATTATCTCTCTGAGACAACAGTTTTATTCTTCCTAATATCTAAACTCTTCACCTGTGTATTTCTTAGTATATATATGAATTACATTTAGAATACATGTTGTTTATACAATGGAAATACATGTGGGTTACTTGAAATTTTATGTCAGATTGCACTAAATAGCAGGTATCTCTAAGACCTTTTCTTGGCTGTCCCCCCTATGAAATATCCCCTACCCTTTTCTGTAATCTACTTAATTTGTTGCAAAATGGCAATTATGCATGAACTATGTTTGTCACCCATAAGACAGGATTTAACTGCTACATACATAATGATTTTAATTGATGCTAAAGTTCAGGTACTCAAGAATGCAGTAAGGAAGCCTGTGAAATGTGACCCTTTTCACCTGTACACCTTTGCATTTGCATATACAAATTAGATCATTACACTGATGATGTTGTCCTTTTTAATGACTTTTGTAAACAAACCTGATGTGGTTTATAGATGGTGCATTCACACACGTATTAAATTCATAATATATATCTCTTTCTGATTTCCAGTATATCCAGAAAACAGTTCACTGCATATTAGCATATCATTCAAATTTGGAGCCAAACCTGGGAATTGAGAGCAGTTTTTTATTTTGCATCCTTAAACATCAGTTTTATTTTCCAAAATGTGGTATGTGAGATTACTTTTAATAGTTATGTATTTAGTTTGAACATAATTGAACTATAACTAGTATGTACCACATATATTGCTTAGAATAAGGCTACATTTTAAAAGTTTTAATTTAAAGATGATATAAAGAAAAATACTGAGAAAATTATATTGGTAATAGATAGATATGGCAAAAAACATGAATGAATGAAGTTAGAGTAACATTGTAGATCATTTGGGAAAGGCTAAGCTATGCTGCTGTAATAAACAACCCACAATAACTTAGAACAGCAAAGGGCAATTTCTCCTTCACACTGCATGCCCATCATGGGTCTGCTGCTGGCTCTGCTCCCGTCCAAGGCCACGCCTGGTGAAGCAGCACTCTCTTGAACCTTGCCATTGCAAGAGGAAAAAAGCCAAACATGCATGGGCTCTTAAAGCCTAGAAGTAAAACACTTTCACTCACATTTCATTGGCCAAAACAAGTGATATGACCTGCAACCCAGCAGAAGAATACAATGTCACTATATACCTAGAAGAAAAGAGACAACCTAATATTTTCAACAGTATTAATGACTGCTTACCACTGCTATAGCTCAACCTTTGTTACAAGCTGATTAAATTACCTTAGGGAAAACAGTATACCAATATCAAGAATTCTGTATGATAAGTGAATCTAATTGGTTGTTTCTACCATTTGACTTACCACAAGGCTTGTCTCTATCCAGTTTTCATTTTTTCTGCTCCTGATTTAATTAATAGGGTTCGAATATGCTTAAACATTTATTTGGCACTAAAAATATATTTAAACTGAGGAAACTCCCCATCATTACCCAATCCCTGCTATATATCACCTCCACTTTCAGTGTCACCAGGCTAGTCCCAAACTATCAATATTAGCACTTCATTCTTCACATGGGTGCTATGTTCTCACAGCTCTGCACCTCCTTTCTACTTCACTCAGAATGTATTAACCAGACAGACTGATTTTAGTGATGTAAATTCATTAAGAAACTGGCTAAGTGTAGCATAAAGGGGAATGTGGGGACTTCAGTGTGTGCCCCATCCAAGGGAGACCCCTGCTCAGCCATATAGTGATGCAAGTCAGGTGCTTCCCCATCTTCTCATTTTTCAAGAGAAACAAGGAATCTGGACTTTTATTTGAACTTCTCAGTTTTAAATATCAGCAACTAATTTCTTATTTTAATGTCAGTACAGTATGAGACATCCATCCATAGACTGTTTACCCCATGGGCCACTGGTTTTTAACTTCTGACAAAGACATGAATGCAACTAAACATTTCAAAATTTCTGAAAAGAGTGAATAATAAGGAAGATTTTAGTATTGTTTCCCCATTGGCAGAGGAGAAATTCTACCATTTTTCTCCTTTTCTTTTTTTCTAATACAGGAGAAAGAAAATTAAGCAGATGAGTATGCGAAAACAATCATAGGTAAAATCATGAGTGAAAATTTTTAGAATCCTTATCTTAGGAAAGAATTGGCCTGGTAGACGAACACAAAGAGCAAAATTCTTTGACTGGACCCAGTGTTGAGAAATAAGTTTCTAATGCACTGCCTTGTTAGCCTTAATTCTATTTGGAGATGTAGAATCTTAAGAATCAAAAGACAAGTCTTTAACCTTTGAATAAAAAGGTATTAATCCCCTAAATACGAAATACTGTATAGCAAATATAGTGAAACAAAACTTTATGATCAAGCATCCCTTTTTATTAATGTTCTTCCTAGATTCTGTGGTTTGAACGACTTTGCCATTCTCCATTTATTAAGTGACACTTAATTTTGATTTTAACTAATCAACTGTCTACAAATGAGTTTATGTTTATAGTATGTAAAAACTTTAAAAGTTTTTGATTTATTTAATCATATGGTAATATTGTAGTTAGCTCAGCGAATATAGATTCAGAAATATTGTTTTAATGTTAACATGTTAGTTATTTTAAAAATATGTTTATATTGTTTTTGGTTTGGTTTCCATTTATTTAGAAATTTAAAGCATATTCACACTGGCCTTATGTATATTAACATAAGCATCTAAATGAAAGAAGAAAAATTTAAACAATTTTTATGGTTTTGTTATTGGGTAGGCAGCATGTCCATATACATAAGACATTTCTCCTTTTCTTGTACATGTACCCACCAATCAGTAGGCAGTATTAGACACTGAAAATGGGGAAGACCTGCCCCAAAGCCCAAATGTCCTTGGGAGAAGCCTTTGTCACCATGAAAGCAGTTGGAATCATTTGGATTAACTGAGTAATTAAGTCTATTAACTGAATAAGTTTGATTATTTTATTTACTTTCTGTTTTTTTAGACAAAGGCACTTGAGGCAGATAAGACTGGGGTTGACCTACTAGAAACAAAAACATCAAAATACAGAAATAGCAGAATCATTAATAAAAACCTAGAATCCTAGAATTATTAGAAGCTATAAAGCCATAGTTCCAACCAGAATGTACTCTTTTGGTTACAAGGGAGAGAAACCCAACTCTAAACTGGCTTAAGGACAAAAGGGGATTTGCTGGCTCCTATATTTGAGAAGGCCAGGGATGGACTATGACTTTAGGAGTGACAAGGTACAGGTGCCCTCATAATGCCATCAGGTCTCTATCTTGCTCTCTTCTTCTCTCACCTGCACCTTCAGCTGCATTGACTCCATTTTCCAACAGGCTCTCCTCTCCTGTTGGTGGGATGGCTACCAGCAGCCCCGTGCTTGCCCTCTTTTCCAGTGCATCATAAGATTTTCAAATAGATTCTTATGGAATCTAATCAGCCTGCCTTGGTTGATGTCCTCCTCCAGGCCAGTCACATTCAAGGAGGATGTGACCCACTGATGAGGCAGACATGAGTCATGTGCTTGTCCTAAGAGGCACATGGGGAAGCCCACCTCAAACCACGCAGACTTAGAGTGGGATTAGTATGTTTTCCAAAGAAATCAAGGTGAAGAAGAGAGAATGGACATTGGTCAGGCACGAATGCCAAATTTCCACTAGAGTCATGGAGCCGATCTTTCATTCCAGGGCAGGGATCCCCACATGGATGGACCCTCATCCTTCCCGGGTTACTTCTAATGATGGAGACCTAACTAGTTGTTAGAAGATCGTGTTCCTTGCAACTTCCACTCATTTTTGATTTTGTTTTCTGTAGCAGTTATGCTGACAGATCTAATTGTTCTCCACCACCCTCCTCCTCTTCTTTACATAATGGCAGACTATTCTCGTGTCCTCTTTCTTTTTCAAGCCCAATGTTCCACTTGTTTCTAATATTTGCCATATGACATTGGCATCCTGTCCCTGTCCTGGCCATTTCCTTTAATGTCCTTCTGAAAGCATGTCACCCAGAATTAAAAGCACTATTAATAAGGGAATAAACAGCTTTATTCATTTCCACAGAAAAGGATAGTAATTGTTATTGTTACAAAAATGTCTCTAAAGAGAAAAAATTATCTTCAGTGAGCTTAAATTAGTAAGGCAGGCAAATGAATAATATATCATAAAAATACCACCCTGCCAATGATTATTTTTAAAAATTAACTTGGTGCTTAAAGGAGTAAGTTTAGTTGTCTGGAAAATTCACTTAGACAAAATATTTTACTTCTCGCTGAGGCTGAAGAAATGAGTGAAAGTTACTCCAGTTAACATTGTGTAAAGACTTCTTATTGTTACTCATCCTTGAGAGTTTCTCTCCTCCCTTTTCAATTTTAGGCTAATACATTGTGTCAAGCTAATGGCTAATAACCAGGTATAGATATGCCATTGACTGTTTCCAAAAACAATCTTAAACATACAGCCTGCAGTGTACAGGCATGTTTCAGAACAGCAGCATAACTCTATTCTGTCAAACTAGCCAACTCCAATTTCATTCAATGAAGGGTGCTTGCCTCTGCTTGGCACTGCTGGTAGAGAGAAAAGGGAGACATAAACCCAGTCTTCAGGTGTTCATAGACTAATGCAGGGGCTTAGTAGCAAAATAATAAAAGTTTTTCAGCAATCCTACGCATACCCTAAGGCATATGGTATAAAAGGTGATATATTGAGAAGGAACACTGAAAAATGTAGGGCAGCATTAGATCACAGAGGCCTTGTATTTTATGTCTGTAGAGTTTAGACTTGAACCAGAAGACACCAGCAGAATTGAAGGATTTTATGCAAGGGAGTGCATCATCATATGTATGCTATAGAAAGATTGCTCTGCCTGCAACATGGAGAAAGAATCAGAGTGAAGCAAGATTAGGGATGCAGAGAGGCCAATTGCAGGCAGTAGTCTAGGACAGAAATGATAAGAACTTGAATCATGTCAGTCTCCAGAGAGTGAAGGAAGGAAGACAGATGTACAGGCTATTCAAGGGTAGAATTTAATTCTACCTAAGGATTTAAAAAAGAAAGAGGGAGAAAAAATGACTCAGGATTACAACATGAGGAGCTGGTGGATGGCAGTGCTATTTGCCACAATAGTGAATATGGGAAGAACAAGTTGGAGAGAGGAAAATGAAGAGGTTAATATTAGCATGTGAACATGAGAAGAGCCAGCAATTGGCAGTGTCACTCAAATGGAGATTTCTATTAATGTGTCACCTTCTCAGTGAATCCTTTTCCCACTAACCTATTTAAAATTGTAAAACTCCCCATCCTCTTGCCCTGCCTTATATTTTTCACTGTATTTATCACCATCTAACATACCACATATTCACTTCATAATGTTATTATCTGTCTTCCCCATCCTCTGCTCAATCAGAATGTAAATACCATGACAACAGAAATTTGTGCATGTTCACGTGTGTGAGTCAGTGTATGTTTGGCTTAAAGAATACAAATTCAGTGTCTTATAGTTCTGGGGGTCAAAATTCTGAAATGAGTCTCACTGGGCTAAAATCAAGGTTTCAGCAGGGATATAGTCCTTCTAATGGCTCTAAGGGAGAGTCTGTTTCCAGCTTCTAAGAGGTCACCTCCATTCCCCGGTTTTATCACCCCTTCCCTCCATCTGCAACGTTAGGAAAGGCAAATCCTCCTCCCATCACACCGCTCTGACCTCCACTTCTGACTCCCTCTTCCATTTTGAAGGACGCTTTTGATTACACTGGGACTTTTGTGTGTGCGTTGTTTCGTTCTGTAGCTCTAGCATCTAGAACTCTGCCTGGTATGGAATCAGTACTATGAGGGTGCCCAGTAGGAAGTTGGAAACATGGGTCTGATTTCAGGAGTAGACACAAATGTCTAGACATCATCAGTGAATAAGAAGCCATTGAGTATCTAAGTTTATCCAGAGAGTTTTATAGGACAATAACATCTGTAGATCAATGGAACCCTGAGGACTAAAGAGGAAACTCAAAGAGATGGGAGAACAACTAGGAGGATGTAGCAGACAGAAGCCAAGCAGCAGAAAGGAGCAACAGGGAACAAGCGCTTGGTGCTTCTGAGATATCCAACAAAATAATGGTTCAAAGATGACTGGTGGATTTAGGAACCTTAACATTACCTCGGGCAGAGCACTTTCAGTCTACTGTGGATTAGTTTTGAAGACACGATAAAACTGTATAAACATCCTTATTCTTATGCATGTCTTGCCAGACTGACATTCATGTTTAGTTTTACCTGACCCCCACAGTATAAACAGTCCAGCATTCTGTGAAAATATCCAACTCAAAAAAAATAGAAATAAAATTCATGCTCATGTGTCTTGTCTAGAGACATCGAAATCTGCCTCCAAGGTGGAATTAGATCATGGCCCTAATTTGCCTCTTCTCCCAAAGGCTTTTGGAAGAGTTGAAATTCATGTAAGACACGTAAGGAAATGCCAGTACAGGGCTGCAAAATTCTATGTTGCGTATAAGGTGTGAAATCCAGGTCTGAAAACACTGGCAGCCTGGGAGGCAGAGCAAATGTGATGGCAGGTATTTGCCCAGAAGGCCAATCGAATCCTAGTGTGGAAAGGGAAGCTTATTGCTTCAGGCATTCAGTTTCTCTTCTGTAGGCAGTGTCTATATATGTGCTCTTAATGAGAAACCTGCCCTCAGGATATCTTTTACAGTTGCTGCAGAGCTATACAGCTCTGTTATTAGGAATTCTGCCCTGGGGAACAATTATGTTATTGCAATAATTAGAGGCAGTTCATCTCCATAATAATGGAAATCCTGCCTTGGAGGCAAAACAACATCAAAGCAACACAAGCATCGTTGCTCTAGTTAGAATCTGTTGCCCTGCTTATTGGTAGTACTTTATCAATTTAATTTTGCATATGCAGTTATGGAAATACAGAGAGCTTATCCTGCTCTCCAAATTCAGACCTAGAACTTCCTCCCATTATCTCAGTTTGTCTTTCCTGGAGCTATGGATAAAATGGTTATGGCTTTAAGCTCCCCTGAAGTGCAGTTGCAAAGAATTTAGGGAGATGTGTTTTAAAATGTTTGCCATGATACACAGACTCAGTCATATGGGAGACTCCATGAACTTACCCACCGCCATAAGCCTTCTCTACTTCAGTGTAGTACCTCATAGTATATTATGATTAGGGGTTAAAATGATGGCCACATTCAGGCAGCGACCACCCAAGAGTGGCCTGACCCCTTGTTCTGTTCATCTGGCATAGTAATGGCTATACCTGAGGACATATATAGAGAATTTGTATATGAAACAATTTAAAAACAGATCCCTAATTTTAAAAAAATTCTTCGAGTATCTCCCATATTAATCCTTTCTTTGCCAGTCAGTCCTCTGCCACTGTCTTCATTTCAATCCTTATTGTCTCTTGTATGAACTTTGCAACTATTTTAAACTCACCTCTTAACTGGTTTCCTTGGAACTAGCCCTCACCCAAGTCTTCTACAACATGAAATTTCCAACATCATGCCTCTGACTAATTCAGCTTAATAAATGTCTGTCATATACCTCCTCTGTACAAGATGAATTTGAGATTATGAACATAACCTAATTTAAATCAAGTTTCTACAGGTTTTGTAAAAAGAGGGACAGAACAATTTCTACAGTGGTGTAAAGGACAGGGACTTTTCACCTTATTACGGTTATGAATTCTATAGTTGCAGAAAGGGCTGAGTAAAGACGCCATTTGTGTGGGAGCACACAGGTATCTTGCTCCTTGTACTATGCTGAGAATAGAATAGCATTCAATATTTTCGTATAAAATGGATGAACCAACCAGCCAAAATCTTCTGATCCTTGGAAGGGATTGGTAGAGAAGGTGGTGGTGGGATATTGAGGTGCAAGAAGCAGCAAGAAAGAACCTTATTTGAAAGGCAAGCAGAGAGCAACGTTTGAGCACAGGAAGATATGGCTAGAAAATGTCTCAGAATCAGATTGAGAACCGCATTGTGTGGCAAGCTGAGGAGTGTGCATTTCACTGGGGAACAGACAGAGTTGGGGAATCATTTTGTCATGGGCCATTATGCTTCCTTTTGTTTCCTGTCCTTGATCAGTTGAGTTCAGTGTGTGTAACTCAAATAGCGTCAGTGATGACGTACTGAGCACCCATATGGAAAATCACTTGACCTTCCTGTGCAGTATTTCTCCATCCCTAAAGCAAAGAACCAGGGGTAGTTCCCAAATTTAGGTGTGCAGACCAGTGGCAGGCTGACCGAATATTTATATTTGCCAGATGATTCTAACGTATGCCAATATAGCAGTGGCTTCCTAGGGACCACAGGATACCAGTAAGACTCTATACTGCTCAGGCTCCTGCCTCCCTTACTTCGCTCACTTTCACCTTTAGTCCTGGAGCCCCAAGGACCTTCTTTCATTTCTTCCAATGGCCTTACTCGTCCTGCCACGTAACCTTTGAACGTGCTGTTTTCTCTGCCCAAAATGTTCTTATCCAGGGCTTGGCAAACTCAACTCACAGGCCACATCCAGCCCTCCACCTGTGTTTGTACAGTCTGCAAGCTGAGAATGGTTTTACATTTTTCAATGGTAGGAAATAAATCAAAAGAAAAATAACATTTTTTGTCACGTGGAAATTATATATCAAATTTCAGTGTTGACAAAGTTTTTATTGGACACAGCCATGCTCGTTCATTTACCAATTGTCTGTGGCCACTTTCACACTGCAAGGGCAGTGTTGACTAGTTGCGAGAGACCACCCAGCTCACAAAGTCTGAAATATCTACTATCTGGCCCTTCAGAGAAAAAGTTTGCAAACCCCTTGTCTAACTTATGTCATGTTTCTGGAAATGTGGGATACTGAAACATCTTCCCAGTAACATGACATTCCCCCTGGCCTAGTTTTCTTTTTTATTTTTTTTAATGGGCTTTTTATTTGTCCTTTGTAACTTACACTTGTGATTAAATTATCACTTCCAAAGGGTCCATCTAATGCAAAGTAAAGGGAAGTAAATTTGGTTGGAGGCCTGAATTATCTCCTTTTACTCTCCAGAGCAGCAGCTCCCAACTTTTGCCAAGGGGAACTTCTTCTCAAGCTTCCAAAGCCTGAACTTCCTGAAGAAATCAAAACAGAGGGAGCTTTAAATGTGAGGACACAGAGATGAGGGATGGTGGAGGCAGAGAGGAAAGACCTGATCATCCACTTTTCTGAACAGCCAGTAAAAGAATGAAGTGATGGGCAGTCTTCATCGCTGGTTGAGGATCCATGCTTTACATGGACTATTTTATACAGGGGCTTTATTGTAATTTCATGATTACAAAAATTAATAAATGGTCTAGTTCAGTTAAAGGAGGAGAAACAAGATGAGAATCACAAGCCTTGCTTCCTAGGGTTGTATGAAATTCAGCTATTGTGACAATACATACACATATGAAACCATTCAGAAAATACCGGCAAAGCACAAATTAACATGATAAAGTCCAAACGAAGCACACAGCAGTGCTCAGGGTGCACACAGGGAAGAGGCTGTCAGAATCAGGCAGGGTCTGTCAAAACTGGCTTCCAACAGGAAGTGAGTTGAAGACATTGATAATGAAAGTGATCCATGTAGAGAGGCAGAGAGGGAAGAGAAGCTTTCCACGTTGGAGCTCACGTACATGCAAGATTAAGGGACAGACACAAGCAAGTCGGGTATAAGAAATGAGAGATCCAGCCAGGTGGAAGACTTGCTATCTGCAGAGTTTAAATGGAAGAATAATCATCAATAGGGAGATGCTACAGGTTTCTTAACAAGAGATTATTAACATTATGAAATAATGTGGACGGATATAAAATAATAGTGACAGAAACACTGTGAGTCAGCTTAGCCATGAAGCAGCTTTGGAATCCCCAGTCATTAAGCTGAAATGAGACTTTGATCTCCCTTTATGTCACTGGTGCATTCATGAATAAATCTTAGGCTTTGGGGATCCTTAGGGACTCAGGCTGCTTATTACTTTGGCTCTTGTCATGTATTTCTTGGTTATCTTGTGGCTATCATTTTTATCTCTGAAAAAAAAAAAAAACCCATTTGTTAGTGATAATAATACATAGCTTTTTTTTTTTTTTTTGGTCTTTACTATGCGCTCTGCTAAACACTGTATGTATTTTCTTTTAATCCTCACAAAAAATGTTATGACTGGCATGACACCTGTACCTTTCTGAGGCTGCAGGCGTGTGTATCTAGAGTCTCTCTCCAGGTCTCATGTTCATCTGCCACCTCTTGTTAAGGCTCTAGCCAGAAGGAGAGTAAGGATAGAAGAAAGTTATTCCTTAAGAAAAAAAGAAGGTATAAAGTCGTTGTAATGGGCCGGCCCCGTGGCGCACTCGGGAGAGTGCGGCGCTGGGAGTGCAGCAGCGCTCCCGCCACGGGTTTGGATCCTATATAGGGATGACCGGTGCGCTCACAGCACTCACTGGCTGTGCGCAGTGCGGCCAGTCTCAAAAAAAGGACAAAATAAAATAAAATAAATAAAGTCATTGTAATGAGCAGTGTTTTTATATTTTAAAAGTTACTATTTAAAAAAAAAAAATGTTATGAGATCAGTTCTTTATTAACCCATCTTTTAGGTAATTAAACCAAAGCTCAAAAAGGGTATTTACCCTACCTAAGGTTGCAGGGCTTGATAGTGTTAGATCTGGGTTTAAAAGCCAGGTCTCAGTTATTACAAAATTCATGTCTTTATCAGTTTTGCTGGAAGACAGAAAAAGCATTAGATGCTTCTCTCTGCCTCAGAGAGCATAGAATCTTGTCATAAGTCAAAAAATAATTAGTAAAAAAAAAAGCACTGTTTTCATTACCTTCCTTTTAAAACAGTGGAATGTTGCTGGTGCCTTTAATATCAATAGAATGACTGGCCAGAACAGCTTTTACTGTTACCCATTATATATTTTTAATAATAAATTGGCAGCCTCCAGATTTATAGTTTCCTGTTGGGGGGAGAGGGAGATATGATGGTCTGATTTCAGGGCTGGGTTAGAATCATCTAAGCCCCTTGGAGAAGAGGTAAATTAAGTCCTTGAACAACCTCAGCAGTGCCTTTGTTCAGAGAAAATAGCTCTGTGTCATCAAATGGATTTAGGTGATCATGAAAATATTCAAACCAAAGTGGCATGTAATTAAGAGCAATTAGAACTGAAGTGATATGACTGGATATTAAAACCAGACAGGCAGTGCTTTGTGCCTTCTCAGAGGAGACTAGGCAGATAATTTGGGTTCCTCCTAACTTTGCCATTTCTAGAAATAAAATCTGCTAGGCTGCTCAGATGTACCAATGCCATGTAAATATTGAAGGTCTGGGATCATGTACTATGTTTGACCCCTGTATTTCTGTTGTATAGTTTTATCCTCATATTTCAGTCACAGATATGCCAGAGTTAATTAGATCTCTACTAGTAAATATCCATCATGGTGTTTCTAAGTCCCTTTTGCCAAATGATCTAATTAGAGCAACACTTGGCTTTCTATATAATTACAACATATGGCACCTAGAGGGTACATATAGTAGAATTATAGGTTGCCTGATGAGAAATCCAGGTGGTGGGTAAGGCTCTACTAAACAGAGCTGTAGCGTGTGCGTGTGCGTGTGCGTGTGTGTGTGTGTGTGTGTGTGTGTGTGTGTGTGTTAATGTACACAATCCCTCCTACTACTTTCCCCAGAATAAGAAATATTTTGTAATTTAACTGCCCTTCCCACATGAAACAACATAATTATATCATAGGACAAGAGTTTTAAAATTTAAAAGAAAACAAATTGTTGATTATATTAGCATAAATTATTTAACCTTCCATGCCTCTAAAAATGATCATGTGTTAGCACAGCTGAAAGCAGCTCTGAGTAAGGTGAGTTATGTTATGAGACATGTTCTTTCCTCCAAGCAAGATCATTTACCCAAACTGTTAAATATATAGCAAAGGTGGGACTGAATCCTTCAACCAAAAAGAAAAAAGGAGTTTCTTGATGCCTATTTATAGTCTCTGCAAGTAGACTAACCAGTTTGTATAGATGATGGGTTCAGTTTTGGTTTGTTGAATTTGAAAGGCTTATCCCACAATGGTGAGCTGGAGCCCCGTTGCGCAGGCTCAGAAGAGCCACTTCTGTGCACCTCTTCCCAGTTCCGTGTTCAGTGATACCACATTGGTGGCTTGAAACTGGCCATAGTGGAATTGACACACTTCAAGACCATTTTTCTACAGAGCCAGTTTGTTAAACATTTATCAGCACACCACTGCTCGTGAGACATATGCAGCTCAGAGTTGGCAATGCCACTCGGAGTTCACGAGAGAGATCAGGAGGAGAAACAGCCTTCCAGATCTTCTTTTTTTGAAGTGATGAGGGTGAATGAGGTTCATTGACAGAAAATGGAAAAGCAAAAGAGTTATGAACAGACTCTTCTGAATTATGTAGAGTGCATGAGAGAGGAGAAACAGGAAAAAAAATTGTCAGAAAGCTAGGAGGAGAACCAGGAAATTGTGGTGCTATGAAATTCTAAGTAAGAGAGTATCATGGATAGACAGTGGTCAGGTGTCGCCACAAGGTCATAAAGAATGAGGACCACGAACTATATATACTTGGTGGTAAAGAAGTCAAAAGTAACCTTGAAATTAAGACGTTCAATAAGAGCAAAAGCTGTACTGGCTGGATGGCAAGCAGCTGAATGCACTGGATGGATACTGAGTGCAGGTGCAAAGTAATGAAAAGTACTGGAAAGGAGAGACGTGTTTGTGGCAGGGATCTTAGTAGGATGCCGGAGACAGGAAAATATTTATAGCCTGAGGGAAATCACCCTGTGCCTAACAAGGAGTTAAAGATGTAAGGAAGGGGGAGATGATTTACAAGGAGAGAAGATGGAAATGGACCAAAAATCAGTTATTGTGGCTTCTCTGTTTGTGGGTAGGGAGAGAGGATGAGTAAGGCACAGAGAAGTTACTGTGAAACAGGGAATTGAGCAATTTCATGTTGACCTCAATCTCAGTAAAGTGAGGATCAAGGTCGTCTTTTGAACACGTGGGTGTGGGGGCAATTGTGTGCTTGAGGGAAAGGGAGGTCTGGACTTAGCTTGAGCTTTTTGTATTTTCATGTGAAAGTCCACACACGTTGACTTTCCACATATTGATTTGCTCTAAAGGGTTTTATTCCAGGAAAGGTGGTTTGTTCCAAAGCATAAAGTTGTTTAGAAAAAAAAAATGACTTCTCTTAATGCTAAGAAAAAATGTTTTTTTTTTTTTTCAGGTCAATGCAATGTGTTCTGACTCAGAAAAAAAACCAATGCACTTTAAAATTACTATTGTCCTTTCTCTTTTTTTCAAGGGTTTTCACTCGTTCATTCATCCATGCTCTTTCCTACATTGTTCAATTCTCCCTCCTTTTTCTCTTTCTATTGGATCATTCCATTCAGCACATCTGCTTCTCCTCTTCGGTTTTGCTTTCTTTGCTTTCCCTACCTCCACACTCTTTCTAGGCAGTCCCCTCCCCTCCATGGCTTTCAACACCATCCACATACTGACAACTCCCAAATTCCCAAATGGGTGTCTTCACTACAAGACTCTCCACTGAGCAATTCAGATTTAACAGAATTCATTCCTGCCACCAACCTCCACCTCAAAACCTGGTCTTCTTCCAGTTATACACCATCTCCCTCTGCCTGCTCAAGCCTGAAACCTAGATATCATTGTTAATTTCTGTCTCACTGTTCCACGTATCCGGTGCATTAGCAAATTTTATAAACTCTACTGCCAAAGAATATAATCTGTCTCTGTCTTTCTGTCCACATGGCCAGTGCCCTGGTCCAGACACTATCACTTCTTGATAGACTGTTGCAAGAGTCCCAGTTGGCTGCCTACTGACTCTACACTCACCCTCTCCTAACATGTTCTCTGGAACACAGCCAGAATGGTCTTGGTAAACAGAAATCGATAACACTAATTTACTGCATGTTATCAAATGGCTAGAAGAGAGGAGATCAAAAATCCTCATCACAAAGAAGTGATTGTTTTGTAATGGTGGATATGCTAATTACTCAGATTTGATCATCACACATTGTATATATGTATTGATATTCAACTTTGTACCCCACAAATACAAATAATATGTTTCAATAAAATCAAATAAACAGAAATTGAATCTTATTAAGATGGAAACTAAGTCACTGAGCACCACTAACAAAGCACTGCATGATCTGCCTCATTGATGTCATTTTTGTGTTTAGTTTCATTTTTATCCCACTCACTAATTGTAAGTGCCAAGAGGTCTGAGGCCATGTACATTTTGTTTCCCATTATGTCACCAGTGCCTACTTTCCTTTTCAATTCCTTCTTTGCATTTTTCTGATTTTGTAGTTACATATGAGGATACTTCAAAAAGTTTATGGAAAAACAGAATTAAAAGATAATACAGATCTTTCTGTGAACTTTCTGAAGACCACTCATATTTACACCCTGGTTTACTTGACTGTTATCTGTCTTCCTAAACTGGTCTATAAGCTGGGTAAGGACAGTACCTATCTGGTTTCATTTACCACTATTTATCCAACACTAGCATAGGAATGTAAGTTATACTAGTCAATATTTATTGAATAAATGAAGGAAAACAATCAATGAACTCATTGTACAAAGGATATATGATTGCTAACAAAAAATAAAACAATAGAAAGATAAAAGTAAGTAATTTAGGGAGCTGGAATAATGGGTAATTATCTATAGTAGAAAAATTAAAATGTCAGAAATGAAATTAGCACATAAAAATGCATTCTGTATAATTCACAGGTTTGGTTGTACCCATCTTGCTATGCAACCAAAGAAAGAAACATAATTAGTTAAAGTCATAGTGTTTATAAGATTTAAAACAATTGTTTTAAATTGTTTACTGCTAGTAAAATTTTAACAAGATCTTCCCCAGAGATATAATTACTATCTATAGTAGATGCAAGAATCTATTACAGATTCTACTACAGATGCAGTAGATACAAGATTCCATAGATTTATCTTACAGTTTTCATACATTTGGCAAATTATGTAGTGACAAAGACAAGGTAGTAAATTCAGTTCCGTGAGATTAAGCCAAGTATATAGTTTTTAATGGAGAAGGTTTATCCGAACATTTTAAATATATACATCAGTATTTTCCAACACTAGTTCTTGGGATAGGGAGGGAGGTAATACATATTGTATAAATTGGTAAGCTATAATAAAGTAAGTATAAGAAATGAAGTTTAAAACTTCTATGTTACAGACCTTCTCAGAACCTTTAATATTCTGATTTCATTGAGACTCTTCCAGAATCATGGTTACCAAATTTGTTTGAAAATAAACCTTATTGTACAAAAATAACTCAAGGGACTAGGGTTTCGGGGGGGGAAAGCTTTAGAAAACTTTGTGGGCTTTTCTTAATCCTTTTTTTAAAATTTATTTTTTAATTGAAACAATTGATTATACATATCTGTGGGGTACTGAGTTGACTATTAATATTTGTATACAGTGTGTGATAATTAAATCAGTGTTGTTAGCATGTTCATCATTACAAATTGTAATTATTCTTTGTGTCCATTACCTAATTTCAGCCTAACCCCTTTCCCCTTTCCCTTTCCCACCTCTCATAACCATAGATTTGTTCTCTCCTCCTGAAAGTTCAATGTATTTTCTTTCTTTCTTCCTTCCTTCCTCCCTTCCTCCCTCCCTCGCTCCCTCCCTCCCTCCCTCCGTCCCTCCCCCTCTCTCTCTTTCTTTGTTTCCTTCCTTCTTTCTTTCTTTTTCTTTCCTTCCTTCCTTCCTTCTTTCCTTCCTTCCTTCCTTCCTTCCTTCTCTGACTTATGAATTAGAACATACAGTATTTCTCTTTCTGTGCCTGGCTTATTTCCCTTAACATAATTTTCTCCAAGCTGATCCATGGTGCTGCAAAAGGCAGAATTTAATTCATATTTTATGGCTAAGTAGTATTCCATTGAGTATATATACTACATTTTCCTTAGCCAGTCATATGTCAGTGGATATTTAAGTTGGTTCCGTATCTTGGCTATTGTAAACAGAGCAGTGATAAACATGGGAGTGCAGGTATCCCTTCAACATGATAATTTCCATTTCTTTGGGTATATACCCAGTAATGGAATTTCTGGATCAAATGGTAGTTCTATGTGTAGTTGTTTGAGAAATTATTTCACTTAACGTAATTTTCTCCAAAGCCATCCATGTTGCTGTGAATGGCAGGAGTTCATTCATTTTTATGACTGAGTAGTATTCCATGGTGTATATATACCACATTTTCCTTATCCAGTCATCCATCGATGAACATTTAGGTTGGTTCCATATCTTAGCTATTGTAAATAGAGCTGCAGTGAACATGGGAGTGCAGGTATCCCTTTGACATAATAATTTCCATTCATTTGGATACATACCCAGCAGTGGGATTGCTGGATCATATGGTAGTTCTATCTGTGGTTGTCTGAGGAACCTCCATACTGTTTTCATAATGGCTATGCTAATTTACAGTCCCACCAACAGTGTAGGAGAGTTCTCCCTTCTTTGTATCCTTACCAGCATTTATTATTCTTTGTCTTTTTGATAATAGCCAGTCTAACTGGGGTAAGATGATATCTCAAAGTGGTTTTAATGTGCATTTCTCTGATGTTTAGTGATGTTGAGTGTTATGTCATGTAGCTGTTGGCCATTTGTATGTCTTACTTTGAAAAATGTCTAGTCGGCTCCTTTGCCCATTTTTTAATTGGATTATTTGTTTTTTTACTGTTAATTTGTTTGAGTTCCTTGTATATTCTGGATATTAATCCCCTTTTGGGTATGTAGTTTGCAAATGTTTTCTCCCATTCAGTAGGTTGTCTTTTCATTCTGTTGATTGTTTCCTTTACTATGCAGAAGCTTTTTAGTTTTATATGATCCAATTTGTTTATTTTTTCTTTTGTTGCTTGTGCTTTAGGGGTCTTATTCATAAAGTCTTTGCCCAGTCCTACTTCTTAGAGTGTTTCCCCTATATTTTCTTTTAGGAGTTTTATAGTTTCAGGTCTTATATTTAAGCCTTTAATCCATTTTGAGTTTATTTTGATATATGGTAAGATATATGGATGTAGTTTCATTCTACAAATGGATATCCAGTTTCCCACTACCATTTACTGAAGAGGCTGTCCTTTTCCCAATGTATGTTCTTGGTGCCTTTGTTGAAGATCAGTTGGCTATAAGTATGGATTGACTTCTGGGTTCTCTATTCTGTTCCATAGGTCCATGTGTCTGTTTTTATGCCAGTATCATGCTGTTTTGGTTACTATATCTTTGTAGTATAGTTTGAAGTCAGGTAGTATAATGTCTTTGGGTTTTCTTTTCTCCCCCCCTCCCCCAAATTGCTTTGGCTATTTGGGATCTTTTGTTGTTTTATATAAATTTTAGAATTGCTTTCTCTTTTTCTGTGAAGAATGTCATTGGTGTTTTGATGGGGGTTGCATCAAATCTGTTGATCACTGGGTAGTATGGACATTTTCACCACTTTAATTCTTCCAATCCATGAACATGGTATGTCTTTTCATCTTTTGGTGTCCTCTTTAATTTCTTTCAGCAGAATTTTGTAGTTCTCATTGTAGAGATCTTTCACCTCTTCGGTTAAATTTATTCCTAGGTGTTTTATTCTTTTGGTAGCTATTGTAAATGGCCCTACTTTCTTGATTTCTTTTTCTGCTTGTTCACTGTTGATGTATAAGAACTCTACTGATTTTTTTTGTATTGATTTGGTATCCTGCAACTTTACTGAATTCGTGTATGAGCTCTATGAGTTTTGGTAGAGGTTATAAGTTTTTTTCTATATACAGGATCATGTCATCTGTGAAAAGTGACAGTTTGACTTTCTCTTTTCCAATTTGGATATGTTTTATTTATTTTTTTCTCTTGCTGATTGCTTTGTTAATACTTCCAATACTATGTTGAATAGGAGTGGTGAGAGTGGGAATTCTTGTCTTGTTCCTGTTCTTACAGGAAAAGCTTGCAGCTTTCCCCCATTCAGGATGATGTTGGCAGTGGGTTTGTCATATATGGCCTTTGTTGTGTTGAGATACTTTCCTTCTATACCTAATTTGTTGAGAGTCTTTATTATGATGGAAAGCTGACTTTTGTGAAATTATTTTTCTGAGTCTATTGAAATAGTCATATAGTTTTTGTCCTTGCTTCTGTTGATGCAATATATCATATATATTGATTTGCATATGTTGAACCATGCTTACATTCCTGGGATGAATCACACTTGGTCATGGTGTATAACCTTTTTGAGGTGCTATTGTATTCTGTTTGCTAATGTCTTGTTGAGGATTTTTTCATCTGTGTTCATCAAAGATATTGGCCTACAGCTTTCGTTTTTGTTGTTGTTGTGTCTTTGTCTGATTTTGGTATCAGGGTGATGCTGGCCTCAAAGAATGAGCTTGGGAGAATGGCCTCTGTTTTAATTTTTTGGAGTAGTTTGAAAAGGGTTGGTGTTAATTCTTCTTTAAAGGTTTGGTGGAATTCACCAGTTAAGCCCTCTGTTCTTGGGCTTTTCTTTGTTGGGAGACTGCTGATTACTGCTTTAATCTCGTTGCTTGTTATTGGTCTGTTCAGGTTTTGTATTTCTTCTTGGTTCAGTATTGGTACTTTGTATGTGTCCATAAATATATCCATTTCCTCTAGATTTTCATAATTATTAGCATATAAGTTGTTCATAATAGTCTCTAATGATTCTTCGTGTTTCTGTGGTATTGGTTATAATGTCTCCTTTTTCATTTCTTTTTTTTTTCTTTTTGTCTTTTTTCGTGACTGGCAACGGATCGCAACCCTCAGTGTCGCGCCCGTACCAGACTGGGACCGGCAACGGGATCGCAACCCTCGGTGTTGCGCCCGCACCTCGCTCAGCCAGTGAGCGGCCGGTCTGTATGTGGGATCCGAACCCTTGGCGGGAGCGCCGCCGCACTCCCAAGCAGCGCACTGTAGCAGTGCGCCACCGGGCCGGCCCTCCTTTTTCATTTCTGACTTTTGTCATTTGGTTTTTCTCTCTTCCTTTTTTAGTTGGTCTGGCCAGTGGATTGCCTATTTTGTTTATATTCTCAAAAACCAACTTTCTGATTCATTAATTTTTTTGTATCATCCTTTTGGTCTCTTTCATTTAGTTCTGCTCTCACCTTAATTATTTCTTTCCATTTACTAGTTTTTGGATTAGATTATTCTTGTTTTTCTAGTTCTTTGAGATTTAATGTTAGGTTGTTTATGTGAAGTCTGTCTATTCTCTTGATATAAGCATTTATTGCAGTAAACTTCCCTCTTAATACTGTTCTTGCAGTATACAGTAGGTTTTGATAATTTGTACTTGGAAAACTTTGATCTAAATGAATGTTTGGGGTCATTTGCTTTTGGAATTCTGTTATTAATTTTCATGGCCAGAATTGTAATAAGGACTAATTAGAAGAAATTTCAAGTTTGTAATTGCTGGCAAGAACATGAGATGAAACTTTTTTGTTAGCAATCTAGACCAGCCATATACTATGAAGTAGGCCAAAAAGAATCATGAGGGCAAATGCTGGAATGCTACCTTTAGGAGGATACAGAGATGCAAATTCCATGTGAGAATCAGTAAACAGGATTTGAGCATGTAGCTCATAACTAATTTTTCTCCACAAAGTCAAAGATATGGAAAGCTTGGTAAAAGCTACAGAAAGTCTCAAGCTTTTCCCAACATATTTTTCCACATGGCTGAAGAGCTAACTCGAAAGCAAAACAGCTATTGCTGTACAGCATAATAGCATGCATGACTCAATCCTACAATTAGCCAAAGAAGTAAAGGGCTTTACTCCTAGTTCCCTCAAGAGTGAAGAGGCAGAAAGTCAGAGCACAGGCAAACAAGAAGGAACACTCAGTACATTCTTACCAATTTCGAGATCTTCCTTGTTTATTTGTCATCCAGCATTTTATGTTGATTAGTGGATACTTGGTTATAAAGACATAGGTGTTATTTAGATTGTTACATTATATGTTTTTAGATACCTAGAAATTGGCTTGGAAGTGTTTGCAATGCTGAGAGGGAATGCCCATATTACATACTTTGCCTGCAGATGTACGCATTTGTATATGTGATGTGACTATATAATAAGAGGATTGTGGTTCCATAGTAAAAAACAAAAAACAAAAAACCTCGAGTGGTGAGTTATTCTTTTTGAGTTCTTAATATTCCATTCCTAGTAACCTTTACCTATATCACTCAAACAAGCATAGTCCCAAGCCAAAAGCATGATCCAGATAAAGAATGAATTTTGTTTTTTTCTGGGTTGCTTGTTTGGTTTGGTTTTTGCTCCACACCCTCAAACACCAACAGAAACATAACACCTGCTTTATTAATTCATATATGCCAAGACCACTTGGAAGCCCAGCTGCTCCTCCTTCAACCTACACAGGTTGGGAAATTATCATGGGAAGAAACATTTGGAACTATTCATCATCAAAAAAATGTCATATGTTAGCCAGTCTTCCACAGAATGTCCAGAGGAATCCATTAGAATCTCACGTCATGTTCAAAGCATAATAACAGCAATATTTTCAGGTAACCAGTGTATAAATTTTACTTTTTTATTTTATTATTGGGAGCACTATGGCACAGAGTTAAAAAAAAAAATCCAAGTAGTAGATTTTTAAAGCTGAGAGCAATATTCAGTCTAGAACTCCTAAACTTGGCTGCTCTTCTATGAGAATACATTCATTTGTTTTCTACTAATCATGCAAAGTTAAGTTACGTGATGTTGGTGATGGAGGTCTTATCATTTCTGCTTCTGCATGGAACCATTTAGCATTTAGTTCTGAATATGTAGTGCATTTTTGTTCTCCTCAAATTCTAGACTCTATTAAACACTTACCAAAAACAAAGCAAAGCAAAATGTAACAAAACTAAGTATAAATCAGGAATAGTTTCAAATTTCAAATGATGACGTTCATTTTTATTTAACAAATATTTGAGGTGACTGAATTAAAGTAAGAAAATAATACTATGAACACTGCCTTGAAGTTTGCTGGAACTTTGTATAAGGGTAATGACTTAGACTGGGTATCCTAAAACAGACTCTCAGATTAAAACGTTGTATGCAGAAGTTTACTAGGTAGTGCGCTCTGGGGCTACACCTGTAGGGAAGTGAGGAAGGCAGAACTGGGCAGAGAGAGAAGTTACCTGCAATTTGGTTGCAGCTGGGGCTCTGGAGCTGGGATAGCCCCTCAGAGTTGTCCCATCTTGAGGCAAAGGTGCGTGGTCTTTAAATCCCTGGATCTGCTGCTCATCAGCCTCAGACCATCCCCTTGAAGGGGTATTACCTTAGTAGAGGTAGTTCCCCAATGCAGAGGGCAATTCAGTGAGGGACAGAGCTGTGAGCTGTCAGCAAGTAATATTCCTGGACAGAATTTGGGGGGTAGAATGCAATGGCCCCAAGGAGGCAATCTGGGTAGAGTACTGTTTCATGTAATTATACGAAATGACTGTGTGGCACCCTTATCATGAGAAGAAACATTTGGAACTATTCACCATCAAAAAAATGTCTTATGTTAAGCCAATTAGTCTTGCACAGAATGCCCAGAGGAATCGGTTAGAATTTCATGTCATGTTCAAAGTATAAGTTGTAATCGAAAGAGAGTCTTTCTTGGCAAAGGAATAAAGTGTGATTTCGCTGCCTGATTTTATTTTTCCAACGCTTTTCTCAGAAGGCAGACTCAGGAATACCTACACAGTATCCCCATTTTCAGACCCTTGGGGACTCATCCCTGTGAATTCCCTCTTTCCTTCTTTCCCACAGACTTCTCTGTCTCTTAAAACTATCTGTGTGCCTCACCTCCCAACCTCTACACTTTCTTCTTTAACTTTTGCCCAAGATTGTCACTCATTTTATTGCATTTTTCAATTTTTTTCCCTCCTGGATGAGGTTGTAAAAGAACTTTGATCCATATAGATGGAGGAAGGAAGGGTTGGAGGGAGGGCAGAAGAAACACAAATCTGAAGAAAATGAAACTTTTAAACCACATCAGTAAGACCACCTCTTAGCCTGGTTCTTGTGACTTTTTATGCACAAGAGTCAGTGTCTTTTCTCTGTTTTGAGTTGTATATAAAAAAGTTCACTTTAGTTAGCCTAACTTGGTTCATGCTCATTGCCCAGAGGGTGGATCTGTGTCAAGGCTAAAACAGAGAGTTAAAAAAAGAAAGAAGAATCTGTTATATATATGAGTACATCACTACGTATAGTTATTCATTCAAACTCATTTAGGAGGTTTCAAAAGTGAGA
Organism: Galeopterus variegatus; assembly: GCF_000696425.1. Lineage (NCBI taxonomy): Eukaryota > Metazoa > Chordata > Mammalia > Dermoptera > Cynocephalidae > Galeopterus > Galeopterus variegatus. The sequence goes on from NW_007729010.1 coordinate 37,034, forward strand.
AAGAACATTTTAATGCTGGAAATGTTCTCTACAACTTATATATGCAAGTAATAATAAATAGGAGTAGGGTCCAGAGATGCCTGTCTTCTTTGAGTGATGTATATCTTTGCATGTACTAATATAACATTAGGGGTTAGAACACATCTCCATCATTCAAAATAGTTCATTACATACTCATTGTCAGAGGAAGTAGAGATGGGAAAGAGGCCAAGGGAAGAGGGAGGAAACAGAAGACTATGATGGAAGAGAATCTCAGGGAAGGGTATGACTTGAACAATCCTTCCCAAACATCCCATCTGCATGGCTTTGCAACCCATGGGAATCATGGGTTCCCCCAGCACTTTTGTTTTACATTTATGAGAAAACAGAGGTTAGATAACTCATAATACGTCTCATAACTATCAGCATGTATATGCTCATGTAACAGTATGTCCAAACTAAAGAAACCACTTGTTCTGGTAAACAATAAAGCTTTCTAGCAATAATAGTGTTTAGCATTCCAGAAAGGCAACTTCAGATGGTCTCAAAAGTGTCTAGCCAAGAGTTCACTGAATCCAGCTTTCTTCAGCAAGTGCAGTATATTAGCCAGAGCCATGTTTAATTTTTTTAAATTAGGTTCCAACAATTAAAATTTGAAATATGTCATATAATCCAGACTTCTGACTCCTCTTTAAGAACTGGATGATTTTCAACAGACTGCCTACATTTCTATATGGCAATAATTGGCTGGAGCGAGAAAGAGTTATTCTTTTAGCAAGAGCATGAGCTCTCCAGTCAGCCATACAACCCTGGTATCTCATACTGAGATGCGGTGTCAGCTTCCATTTATCATTGCTCTTGCACTTTTTTTTTCTTACTATAGAGTTAAAAGTAAAATATTTCTAGTATCTATTTCTGTATCAAAAATGAAAATAAGAAATCTTGGTCAAAAGGGCCACACATTTCAAGAACATATAGGAAAGAGTATGCTTTCTTATGCCCATAATGAATTTTCCTGTTTTCAAATACAAGCAAAGTGTGTCATGAAAACATTCTCATGTACTTCATTCATTTTTATTGCCCACCTACCTCCTGTAGACAATGATGTTTGTAGATCTAGATCTACCTCTGTCCGTTGATGTTACCGATGACAATTCAGAAGGAGAAGAAGGGTTTACATCCCTCATACCAGCTGTGGAAGTCTGGACAAGAACCTATTTTCTGTCATCTAGAACAGTGTTCTTTTTATTTTCCCATGAATGGCTAAATAATAAAAACTCCATATTTTGTCTTCTCTGGAGATTGTGCTAATTCACTGATTTTTTTGTGTGTTTTGTGTTTTGTTTTGTTTTTCCTTTTTTATCTTTCCTCTGTCGTACTGACACAAATGACAGGTTGTCAATTATCCCTCTTTACAGATTATATTAAAATCTGAGCATAAAAACCACAGCCATATCCCTCCTTCTTCCATTATAAATACCAAACACCTGATAACACTTGAGTGAAGGTTTTTCCTTGCAATTTTTCCTGAGCAGCTGATTGTCAGCCTAACTTAGTGCCTGATAGATACAACAGAACTAAACTTGCCTTTTAAACTAGGAAATTATGTTGTTCTAACATTATTGCTCATATTAAACTCCGGTCCTTGCAATTTTTCCTGAGCAGCTGATTGTCAGCCTAACTTAGTGCCTGATAGATACAACAGAACTGAACTTGCCTTTTAAACTAGGAAATTATGTTGTTCTAACATTATTGCTCATATTAAACTCCGGTGACATTAAAGCTGTCTCTTTTAAATGAATGTGCACTGGGTGCATTGTTTATTCAATTTAATTGTAGAGAAAAAAAACTCACAAGGCAAGTGGTTGTTTGAACTGTTTTTACCAGTCACAGCCATGTGAATGAGTGTCCAATTAAGTACTGGCTCACCAGGACTTGTACAATAGTAACATCTGTTATCTTAATTAAACAAGTTACTATATAAAGGAGTTTTCATATCTCACTTTGTTAGAGTAGGTTCTGACCTAGAAACTCTAGGAAGGTTTGTTCTCTTTGTGGGATTTTGTTGGCGGTGGCATTCCCAGTTGGTCCCATTATGCTATAGACCTGACAAGCACTGTGATCTACAAACCTATAATACATTCAAGCCTACAGAGCCTGGAGAGAGGAAAGAACTGAAGTTCATGATGCAAAATGGAACAAATAAAATAGGGAAAACCCTAGATAGGAGCATGTGGCATTCACTCTGGTGTACTGGGGTATCATGACTTAGAAGGAACTGGTGGTGAAGGGAGGGTAATGGAAAAAGTAAAATGAACACATGTTTACTGAGTCTCCATTATGTGTCAGGCATTCAGGAAAGCCCTTACGTACAGGCACAGGTCTGCAGTCCAGTCTCAATCTTTGAAATCCTAAAAGCTCTGAAAACAAGAGTGGTGTTTTTTGTTTGTTTGTTTTTTCTCCTTCTTTTTACTAATTTATTTATTTCCGGCAGGTTTGCAGCAAACTCATTTGATGACAGAACCAAACTGAAGCTGTTGATAGACTTTGTCTTTATTTACCCCATGTGTAATCACTGAAATAATAATATATTAGATTGTGAGATCCTACATCAGACTTTTCTTGGGATGTTATGTAAAATAAAATACATGTACTATAGTATGTTTCTTAATATTAGCAATCCTGAATTCCAAAACACAACTTCCCTGGAGGACTCTTGATACAGGGTTGTGTATTAGACCATTTTAGAGGAGGGAAACTGAGGTTCAGTGATATTAAGTATCTTGCTCAAGGATAGACAGCAACTAAGTCTCTCCAGTGGCTTCCCATTCATTTCAAATAAAGTCTCTTCTTGCCATATCCTGCAGTGTCCTGCATGGCCAGGTCTCTTCTTATCTCTTTGACCATATCTGCCACTTGCCAGCTCTTTTACTTAGCTGCAATCACACTGGCTTTGCAGCTTCTCAAAGATGTCAAGCTCTTTTCTGCCTCAGGACCTTTGCACTTGCTGTTCCCTTGACTGAAATGCTCTCCTCCCTGACCTTTAATGGCCAATTTCCCTCTTGTCTTACATCTCAGGTGAAATGCTATGCTGTAGATTGGATGCCTCCCATCCTCACTGAGACGTAATCCCCACTGTTAACTGTTGAGGGTGGGAAACCCTATTAAGGTAATTGAAAGGTGGAGCCTTAAAGAAGTGCCTTTAATGGCCAATTTCCCTCTTGTCTTACATCTCAGGTGAAATGCTATGCTGTAGATTGGATGCCTCCCATCCTCACTGAGACTTAATCCCCACTGTTAACTGTTGAGGGTGGGAAACCCTATTAAGGTAATTGAAAGGTGGAGC
>NW_007729010.1:41082-43484 GCF_000696425.1 Galeopterus variegatus
AATTTTGTTTTCTTATAAATTACCCAGTTCCAGGTATTTTGTTATAAGCAACAGAAACAGATTAATACATGCTACCTCTGCAGAGAGATCTTGAGCACATTGCTTCTGTCATGCAAACCAACAATAGTATGAATATGATGGAGACGTAGATGAATTTCTACTGGGTTCACACACGAAATGATATCAGAAAGAATTTGGATATTATGAAGTTTATTTTTTTATCTGCCCCAAATCTAATGGGGTTTTTTTGTTGTTACGGTTGTTTTTTCCTGATAAAAGCACCTGTTGTCTTTTCAGGAATTTCCTTTCCTTTTATGTGCAACCTTCCTAGGTTTTTCAGTGCAGGTGTTCTGTCCTTCTCTGTCCAGTGGATGGAGTGTGTGCAGGCACAGGCTAAGCCAATCGGATCCTCTCCCTCTCTCAGGAATCAGGATCTTCCCATGGGCAGAACACAGAGCAGTCATTTGGTATGTAGCTCCCTGGGGATACTGCCTCTCAAATTCTTCTGTCTGCATCCCCCAAGCCACTACTGCTTGCTGTCCTTTCCATGCCATTTGTTCAGCTTCTTCTCCCGTTTGTGAGCCATATCCTTTCAATAAATTCCTCTTTTTGCAGACTGGTTACAGTCTGTTTCACTTACATACAACCCAAGAAACCTAACTGATATTGCTGAACAGATGGATCTCTTTAACAAGATTATTTTTTTCTCTAAATCTGCTTTAGAAAAATAAAAAGCAACCATTTAATGGCATTTGGGTATTTATCTTAGTTCTTAAAAATGATTACGTCTTATCCCATTTGAACAAGACAACTTACTAACTTGAGTATCTAAAACCTTTCAGAGGCAGTTGGAAACATTTTGCTTTGCAAAAGCATTTGCATTTAACTTAACTAGGTACCCACCTGATTAAGAACCTCGTGCAAGACTAACAGAGTTGTCGAGCATGTGGAATTGAAGGGATTCCTGGAATCAAAACAGATGTGTCCCCTCCAGAGAGCTCTTTTCCCTGGAAGGAGAGCAAGCACTGGAGTGTGGTGCTGCCCATCCCCACAGGCATGTGCTCAGCGTTCTGGTTCTGACACAAGAGTTGGTGAAGTTTTGAGGATGAAACCTTTTGGCTGCCTTTGTGCAGACTCAGGCTGTCTGGCATCTGCATCCTGCTAGAATGAAGCATTGTGCTTCTATGCCTCATTGATTCTAGCTGAAGGAGATTTGGACAATGGTCCTGAACCTGCCAAATGAGTTTGGGAAGCTCCTAACACATCAGTAGCTTGTTATGTGAGCATCTTGTGCTCAGCAGTTAGGCCTGCCACTGTCTGTGTTGAGTAGCAGGGTCCAGTCTTAGTGACATCTGGATGCAGTGCTTTGCCCACCTGTATGCATGACGTTCAAGCCCAGAGATGCTGGAATATATCTTTCAGCAAATAAGCACCCATTGCCCTGATGGCATTGAGTAAACTGGGAAAGAATATAGAAGGCAATGTATGACCTCTGACCTCGGCTCTTGTTTGAGCTCCCCTGTCAGTGTCTTGTGATGGGGAGGAAAGAAATATGTCCCAGCATTTTTGGGTGAATTGGTTTTACCTCTATGTAGAGACTTTCCTGAATCCCAAGATGATCTAATCTCTGTTCTTATAGCTCATGAACTTGGCCTTCGTAGCATTTGAAGTTGAAATCACTTGTTTAGAGACTGTCTCCTACTAGACTGTAAACTCCATGAGGACAGGAACTTGCCTGTCTTGGTCACTGTTGTATCTTACACACTGAGCACAGTATTGGGCCTTTAATAATAGACATTAAATAAGTATATGATGCATGAACTCACTAGCTCTACGTAACCTTAGGCAGGTTTCTTAATCTCTCTAAACCTGGTTTCCCCACTTGTACAATGGTGATAGTACTAGTAGTCATCTTATGAAAGTCCATGTGAGATAATCCATGCAAAGGCTTAGAATTGTGTCTGCTGTTAATAGATAATATTGTTGCTGTATTGATAATAAAAAATGATGAATCTGCCCTCTCATTTCAAAAAGAGAAGGCATATGGCCTCCTGTCTAAGTTTTATTCATGTACAATTGGCTAAAAAAAAATTTTTTTCACTGTCTTCTCCATAACTCTGAGAAGCATTTAACTTTCCAGATGAAAAGGTCCCACGAGGAAGGTTTCATTCATTCATTCATAACAACAAATGTGGCCCAACTCTCTACAACAGTTCCATTGGTTTACTTTCATTGAAAATCCCTTTTTTGCAAGTGTCAAAGTAGTAATGTGTGTGAATGTCTGCCTCTAGTGCCTTTACCCTCAGGGCACTATTAAAAAAGAAGTTTTGTTTTGGAATGCCAGGATTTTAACCCCCAGACTAGTCTCATGTTTCACAGATCCCTGTGTTGGAGGCTCTTAA
>NW_007729010.1:43882-46693 GCF_000696425.1 Galeopterus variegatus
AATGGGTGAAGTAAAGGAAACTTTAGACTTAACATCAGCTATGGGAAGATCAGGCAATTCCTAACTCTATACCCAGGTGCTGGGAAGGTTCTAAAAGTCACTCAACACAGGGGCTATGCTGCTACCGCTGGCCTGAAGCCCCAAATCCTGGTGAGGAGTGCTGCTGTTTCTTGCAGTATGGCGCTGCTTGGGGCCAAGGCAAAAGTGCTCACAAATGAAGAAGGAAAGAGGATGAGCATAAGAAGTACCTTTTCCAAAAGCAGCCTCATCTAAAGCCTTAGTCAGATTGTCTCTATGATATAGATGAAGCTTCCTGTTTATTTTGAATCTTAGTCCAAAATTCTCTTGGAACTTGAGGCAACTGCAGAACCATAAAAATAACTAGATTTGCCATCTTTGTGACCTTGAGCAAATCAGTTAATTTTTCATCTTTAAAATAGACTTAATAATAAATACTTGTGGTGTTCTTGTGAGATTTCATTAGATGGAAACATGCTTTATCAATGGTAAAGCACCATAGAGATTTTGTTCTATGCATTTTTAGATCTGTACACATTTTACAAAAGTTTTTCAAAAATGATTGTATCATGCCTACTGTTTTAAAAGTTAACTTTTTGATTTACAATATACTGTAGACATCATATTGAGGGATATAGCATTTTTTATTTCGTATTTTTGTTGTTAATGACTCAATCGTTTGGCATTATATACTTTTATCAATTCACTACAAATATTTATTAGTACCTTCTTTAGAATTGCTATTTAACCTACTGCAGTTCATGTCAACCCCATCAGATTTCTTGGATTCTAATGAGACTTGCAATAGCAACGATGGTAATTTCCAATCTACCATATTTTGGGCATCTCCATCAACATGATTATGGTTACAGCTAGGATTCATTGAGTATCTAATATGTGCTAGGGGTTTTACATGTACCATGTATAAATCTCCCTAGACACTCCAGCTCACTATTATTATGCTCATTTTGCATTTTGCCCCCTTTGGCTGGCTGGTACAGGGATCCGAGCCCTCGGCCTTGGTGTTAGCAGCACCATGCTCTAACCAACTGAGCTAACCGGCCAGCCCCTCATTTTGCACTTGAAGGAACTGAAGCTCATCAGCATTAACTTACCTAGAGACATACAGATGAGTAAGTGGCAAAACCAGAACTCATCTGTAGATTTATTTGACTTCAGAATAACATAAACTCCATCCACCATATCAAGCATCCTGCTCAATCTCAAACTCAACATATCCAGATTTGATCCCACCATCTCACTCTTTCCTCAAACACATCTCCACCATGCTCCCTGTTTCTCTGAATGGTACCACTATCTGCCAAGCTTCCCTAACCAGCAGCCTTTTCCTCCTCTGCTCTGAAACCAGTCCTCTTAAGGTTAATCACGTATGGATTATCATATCTAACGACCAGCTTTTATTCTTCAACTTGGCCTCTGGGCAGCATGTAACAGAGGTAGTGGATCACTCCTCTCTCTTCTGAAACCCTTGCTTTATTTGATATCCAGCAACCTAAAGTCCCCTGGTTTTCCTTTCACCAGGCCTCGCCCCTATGCTGGCAACTTCATCTCGATATATCTGCTGCTTCTTCCTCTTCCCTACAAACCTCTAAACTGACCCAGAGCCAGTGTGGGCCTCTTCCTTATTTGTCTCTTCTTCCTAGATGTCTTCTTCTAGTCCATAGCCTTATAAACTATCTAAATGCTGGAGAAATCCAAGTTTATATTTCCCTCCCAGAATTCTTCCCAGAACTCCAGAGTAACATGTTGAATGATTGGTTCAACATCTACCTAGGTCTTTGCTGTACATCCTAGGCATAAAATGTTCCAACTCCAGTATATAAACTGTCTTCCCCCTCAGTGAAAGGAGGGAGAAGTAGTTGACCTTTGTTGGGCCTATTGATTTGGATGACACATGTTCTCTGAGCCACCTAGAGGGATTAATTGATTAACTGAGTCATTAATTTATTCATTCATTCATTCAGATATTCTTTTGCAACTATCGTATTTGCCAAATACTATGCTAAAAACCTAAATAGAATTTTTAGAGCCAGTTATCTAGGAAATTAAGTAAATTGATAACTTAGTTATCAGCTTTTCATTTTCGTAATACACAGTGAATGGAGGATTTCTGAATCACTTATTCCCAAATTCACTTTTCTAAAATATGCATAATCCTGTCTTAAATGGAGATGTATTTGGATGTCATACAAGATAATTGCAGCTTTGTAAACCTGACCTAAGGGAGTTTGAATTTTCATTCAGAAACCTTATCTTGATTGCCTAGACATCACCCAGGGTCCTCCGATCCCTCTTCTTGATGTCATTAGGTCAGCCTGTCTTTGGGAGAGAAAGAGGAAACTTCACTGAAATGAACAAGGTCTTTGACCTTCTCCCTCTGGGTTACAGAGAGAAGCTATTTATGAATATTGTCCCCGAATGTCCATTGGGAGCTTGCAGAAGATCAATTACTACAGATGGACAGTATGTCTGGTCTTTCTTCCTCTTCCCACATATTAAATTGTCACTGTGTCAAATGTCTTGTCATCAAATATGGTGCTGCAAGGAAATTGCAATTATATTTATCAGTTTTTCCTCTGACCTTTGGATTTCATTCAGTCTATGGAGAATCCCCCTAGGTGGTTCAGAGAACATGTATCATCCAAATCAATAGGGCCAACAATGCCTGACTCCTTCCTCTTTCCACTTAGGGGGAGGGCAGTTCACATATGGGAGTCAGAACTTTGTATGCCTAGAATGGATAGCAAAGTCCTACAGCTTCCATACATTTAA
>NW_007729010.1:47180-47859 GCF_000696425.1 Galeopterus variegatus
GGAGTCAGAACTTTGTATGCCTAGAATGGATAGCAAAGTCCTACAGCTTCCATACATTTAATCCTGCAACGTAATAACCTTATAGTCATGCAGTCTAGCTCTGGTAACTAATTACAACAGTACCATATGGAGTTTTCTGATGTTTTCATCCTCTGTGCCTAGTACTAATTTTAAGCTTCTGTCTCTGGACGATTTTGTTTAGGCTTTAAAATCCTGGCTTTTGTTCTCTTAATTTTCTCTCACCATAAGAATTTCTACTATCAAAATTAAATAGGTTATAAAATTAATGTTTCACCGTAGTCCCACTCCCTCCACACAAATCACCTAGAATATTTTGAGGGGATGCCTGGCAGATAACAGCAGTTAGGTTCTCCAGCAGTGCAACCTCATTTTAATATTGGCTAAAGCAAAGATAATCAAGAAGGCAAATCTGCCATGAAAAGTCTTACAAAACATTCCAAAGTTAAATGGACCATTAAAAAATAGTATGCAAAGGAGACAGCCAGGTGCTCACAAAAATCTAAGAGTTGAACTTTAAAAGTCACACATAATGAGCAAGATTAGATGCAAAATCAGCCTTAAAGATAAAATATTCCCCAGGACTCAGAGCTAAAATTCACCTTATTTATTAGCATGACTGCACTAGCAGCAGAGTAAATGGCATTTGCATGTGTCAATC
>NW_007729010.1:48243-49600 GCF_000696425.1 Galeopterus variegatus
ACCTTATTTATTAGCATGACTGCACTAGCAGCAGAGTAAATGGCATTTGCATGTGTCAATCGTGGAGTTTATTAGGCCTCTTCTGGTTTCAAGTTACAAAATAAACATAAACTTAGCTCTTCTGCCCACCACATTGACTCTGTTCTCGTGTTTCTTCCTCATGACCAAAAATTGGCTGCAGCAGCTCCAGATGTTAAATCCTCAGATATTCAATACCTGAAGGATAGAGTGAAAATCATTTTCCAGAAAGTCCCAGAAAAAGTCTTACTGGAGTTCACTGACTCAAATTGGAGCATGTGATTATCCCTAACTAATCACTGTGACCAGAAGAAATTAAATGCTATGATCAGTGTAATCCTGACTCCTATTCTTCACTCCAATGTTTAGTAGTGGAGCCTATGAAAATGTCATGGCTTGATATTTTATTTCAAGCCTTGATGTTTTATTTCAATAGCTTATTTTAAAATGGAGCAGGAGCTGGCTGGTTAGCTCAGTTGGTTAGAGCATAGGGTCATGGTAAGACCAAAGTTGAGGGTTCAGATCCCTGAATCGACCAGCCAGCAAAAAAAAAAATTAAGTCCCTGACTTCTGGTCAACATGGCAGAATAGATGTTCCCCAGCATCACTCTCTCCCACAGATCAACCAACTTACAACTATAAAAAAAGAACGACAGCCAAGCTGGGGCCACTAGGGCTCAGGGGAAGAGGAGGAGAGACTTATGGAGTGCATAGAGGCAGGAGAAGCCATAATAAGAGAAAGAAAAAACACTGTTGACCATTTCAAATCCCAGTCGCTTCCAGGCTGGAGCTGCTGAGCACATGGAGCAGGAGCTGGCAAAAGCCACAGCTGTGCCCTTCAGATGAAGTTGCTTGGAGGCAGCAGGGGAGAAGAGGACCTTGGTGGCCCCCAGGCCATCAAGACCACTTATAGGGTTCCCATGGACCCACATAGGAGCAAGGAGCCGTAACAACTGAAAAAAAGAAGCCACACAGAAGCCAGTGAGTCATTGTAAGGGACTGGAGCACAGCCCATCCCATGGGAAGTGTTTGGAGCACAGGCGGTGGGGGAGACAGGCCCACCAAGGGAACACTGGGGCATAGCAAGGACAGCTGATCTGCCCCCCAATCAGCATAGGACCACTCAGAGGAGACTGGTCAGGAATATAGAATTGTACAGGGTGCAGTTTAATCAAAAGACTCAAGCCCAGACCAGTATTTCTACATAACCCAGGTGCACTGGATTTCACTAGCACCAGAAGTACCTATAAAATCAACCATTAAAAACTGAGCTGCACAGGGCTGGCCCGGTGGCGCACTGCTACAGTGCACCGCTTGGGAAGCGCAGCGGCGCTCCCGC
>NW_007729010.1:50926-54389 GCF_000696425.1 Galeopterus variegatus
AAGGATTCAGATTCCTGTGCGTGCCAGTGGCCAAAAAGAGGGAAGATATTGTGGAGAAATTCGAACAATTGTGTACTGCGGATGGGAATGTAAGTGGTGCAGCTACTATGGAAAACAGTATGGTATATCCTCAAAAAAATAAAAATAGAATCACTGTATGATCCAGCAATTACTCAAAAGAGTTAAAAGCAGAGACTCAAACAGATATTGTTTTAATTACTGTATGATCCAGCAATTACTCAAAAGAGTTAAAAGCAGAGACTCAAACAGATATTGTTTTATATGCATGTTCATAGCAGCATTATTCACAATAATCAAAAGATGGCAATAACCCAAATGTCTACTGGCAGATGAACGAATAAACAAAACGTGGTATATACTCATGCATACAATGGAATTCTTTTCAGCCTTAAATAGGAATTAAATTCTAACACATTCTACCACATGGATGAGTCTTGAAAACATGCTAAATGAAGTAAACCAGACACAAAAGGACAAGTATTGCATGATTCCACTTGTGTGAGTTACCTAGAATAGTCAAATTTATAGAGACAAAAAGTAGAATAGTAGATACCAAGCGCTGGAGTGAGGGAGTAATGAGGACTTATTCTTTAGATGGGCACAGAATTTCAGTTAGGGATGATGAAAAAGTTCTGGAGATGGATGGTGGTAATGATTGCACAACAGCATGAATGTGTTTAATGCCTCTGAGTTATACACCTGAAAAGGTTAAAGTGGTAATTTTTATGTTATATATATTTCACCACAATGAAAATAAAAATTTTTTTTCCCCGACCGGTAAGGGGATCGCAACCCTCAGCACGGTGTGCTCCACACCACACTCAGCCACTGAGTGCACCGACCATATAGTATCCAAACCCACGGCCTCAGCGCTACCAGCACCGTACTCTCCCAAGTGAGCCACGGGGCCGGCCCTATATTTTTAATTTTAAAATATTTAATTGACAAAGTTTGAATATATTCAAGGTGTACAACGTGATGATTTGATATACATACACACTGTGTAATGATTACCATAATTAAATCAATTAACACATCCATCACCACCCATGATGCTATACATTAGATCCCCAGAACTTGTTCATCCTACAACTCAAATTTTGTACTTTTTGACCGATGTCTCCACATTTTCCTCACCCATCAGCTCCTGGCAGCCACTGTTCTACTCTCTGCTTCTATGAGTTCTACATTTGTTGATTCCACATATAAGTGAGATCGTACAGCATTTGCCTATATTTTCCTTGTTTATTTCACTTAGCATNACACATCCATCACCACCCATGATGCTATACATTAGATCCCCAGAACTTGTTCATCCTACAACTCAAATTTTGTACTTTTTGACCGATGTCTCCACATTTTCCTCACCCATCAGCTCCTGGCAGCCACTGTTCTACTCTCTGCTTCTATGAGTTCTACATTTGTTGATTCCACATATAAGTGAGATCGTACAGCATTTTTTGTCTTTTGTCTTTTTTCCGTGTCCAGCAATGGATCGCAACCCTCAGTGTTGCCCCCGTACCGGACCGGGGACCGGCAACGGGATTGCAACCCTCGGCGTTGCTCCCGTGCCTTGCTCAGCCAGTGAGCGGGAACCGGTCCATATGTGGGATCCGAACCCTCGGGCGGGAGCGCCGCTGCACTTCCCAAGCAGGGCACTATCCAGTGCGCCACCAGGCCGGCCCTATATTTTCCTTGTTTATTTCACTTAGCATAATGTCCTCCAGGTTCATTCATGTTGCAAATGGCAGGATTTCCTTCTTTTCATGGCTGAATAATATTCCATTGTATGTACCAGTTTCTTTATCCATTCATCCATTGATGGGCACTGGGTTGATTACATACCTTTGGCTATTGTGAATAGTTCTGCAATGAACATGGGAGTACAGATATCTTTTTGAGATATTGATTTCATTTCCTTTGCATATGTACCAAGAAGAGGGATTGCTGGATTATATGGTAGTTCTATTTTTAATTTTTTTAAGGAATTTCCATACTGTTTTCCATAATGGCTTTACCAATTTACATTTCCACCAACAGTTTTTAAGGATTCCCTCTTTTCCATACCCTGGCCAACATTTGTCATGTCTTAGTCTTTTTCATAATAGCCATTCTAACAGGTGTGAAGTGATATGTCATTGTGGTTTTTGATTTGCATTTTTCTGATGATTAGTGAGGGTAAGCACTATTTCATTTATCTTTTAGCCATTTGTGTGTCTGTGATGGAGTTTGGATATGTTGTCCCCTTCAAAACTCATGTGGAAATTTGATCTCCAATGTGGCAGTGTTGGAAACTGATTGAGTCATGGGGGCGGATCCTTCATGAATGGATTAGATCCCTCATGAATGGATTAATGCTCTCCCTGGGGGAGGGGGGATTAATGAGTGAGTTATCGCTCTATTAGTTCCCACAAGAGTTGGTTGCTTAAAAAGACCCTGGCACCTTCTCTCTCTCTCTCTCGCTTCCTCTCGCCATGTGATCTGCTTGTACCTGCCAGCTGCCTGCCACTTTCCGCCATGAGTAGAAGCAGTCTGAGGTCCATGCCAGATACAGCTGTCCCAGAATTGTAAGCCAAATAAACCTTTTTTCCTTATAAATTACCCAGTCTTAGATATTTCTGTTATAGCAACATAAAATGGACTAAAACAGTCTTCTTTAGAAAAGTGTCTGTTCGGGTCCTTTGACCATTTTTAAATCAAGTTATTTGGGGATTTTTTTTGCTATTGGGTTGTGTGAGTTCCTTATATTTGGATATTAACCTTTATCCAGTATATGGTTTGCATTCTTTTCTCCCATTCTATAGGTTGCCTTTTCACTCTGTTGATTGGTTCCTCTGCTGTGCAGAAGTTAATGTAGTTCCACTTGTTTATTTTTGCTTTTCTTGCCTGTGCTTTTTGTGTCATATCCAAAAAAATCATTGCTAGGACCAACATCAAAGGAGCTTTATCTCTTTGGTTTTTTTTCTGGGAGTTTTATAATTTCAGATCTTGCATTCCAATCTTTAATCCATTCTGTTAATTTTTGTATATTATGTAAGATAAGGATCTAATTTCATTCTCTTGAATATGGATATCTAGTTTTCTCAACACCATTTATTAAAGAGACTGTCCTTTCCCCATTATGTATTCTTGGTGCCCTCGTTAAAAATTAGTTGACCACATATTCATGAGTTTATTTCTGGGCTTTCTATTTTGTTCCAATGGTCTGTGTGTGTATTTTTATGCCAGAACCATACTGCTTTGATTACTGTAGCCTTCCACTGTAGTTTGAATACTGGAGGTATGATGCCTTCACCCTTGTTCTTTCTGTCAAGATTCCTTTGGCTATTCTAGGTCTTCTGTTGTTCCACACAAATTTTAGAAATATTTTTTCTATTTCTGCAACAAATGCCATTGGAATTTTGATAGGGATTGCACTGACTCTGTAGATCACTTTGGGTAG
>NW_007729010.1:54654-69573 GCF_000696425.1 Galeopterus variegatus
GGGCTTTCAATTTTGTTCCAATGGTCTGTGTGTGTATTTTTATGCCAGAACCATACCGCTTTGATTACTGTAGCCTTCCACTGTAGTTTGAATACTGGAGGTATGATGCCTTCACCCTTGTTCTTTCTGTCAAGATTCCTTTGGCTATTCTAGGTCTTCTGTTGTTCCACACAAATTTTAGAAATATTTTTTCTATTTCTACAACAAATGCCATTGGAATTTTGATAGGGATTGCACTGACTCTGTAGATCACTTTGGGTAGTATGGACATTTTAACAATACTGATTCTTCTAACTCATGAACATGGGATATCTTTCTATTTATTTGTATCTTCTTCAATTTCTTTTTATCAGCATTTTATTGTTTTCAGTGTACAGATCTTTCAACTCCTTGTTTAAATTTATTAAAAATTTTTTTTCTTTTTCATGCTATTATAAATGGGATTGTTTTATTGATTTTCTTTTCATATAGTTCATTGTTAAGGTGTAGAAATACAAGTGACTTTTCTATGTTAATTATGTATCCTGCAACTTTACTAAATTCATTTATTAGTTCTAACAGTTATTTGATGGAGTTTTTAGAGTTTTCTGTATACTTAAGATCATGTCATCTGCAAACAGAAAAAATTTAACTTCTTCCTTTACAATTTGGATGCCCCTTTTTTAATTTTAATTTTTATTTTATTTTATTTATTTTATTTTATTTTTTGCCTGATTGGTCTGGCTAGGACTTCCAGTACTGTGTTGAATAGAAGTGGTGAGGATGGGCACCCTTGTCTTGTTCCTGGTCCTAGAAGAAAAGCTGCCAGCTTTTCACCATTGAGTATGATATTAGCTGTGGGCTTGTCATATATGGCCTTTATTATGTTGGGATGCATTCCAAGTAATTATTTCTGTGAGACACCATTAAGACTAAGGAAAGGGCAGAGATCTTTGATTCAGTCTCAGTCTGTATGAAATTAATCTCAAGGTTGTCTAACTACCATCTCTCTCTTTTTTTTTTTTTTTTTTGTGACGGTAAGGGGATCACAATCCTTGGCGTGGTGTCGCCCGCAGCATGCTCAGCCAGTGAGCGCACCGGCCATCTCTATGTAGGATCCGAACCCGCGGCCTCGGCACTCCCAGCGCCGCTGTGCTCCCAGAGCTGCACTCTCCTGAGTGAGCCACAGGGTCGGCCCCTAACCACCATCTCTTTAAACTTGATTCTATACTAGCCCAATATCTTTGGTTATATTTTGATTTGTCTAGTTGGATTTCTAATGGCAGTATTTCTGTAATAGGATGCCACTGCATTTTGAGTGGATGTTTCTTTATTGTGTGAAACTGTACTGCATATCACAAGACTGTAGCACCCCTAGGCCCAGGTACTACTAGTCATGATGACAACCAGGTAACCTCCACGCATCCCAAACACACTGTAAGAGGCAGTACTACCTCTAATTAAGAACCACTGGTTTAGGGGGAAAGAATGTGCTAGTTAAGCTAGCTGAATGACAGTTTTATTTCTAATGGCACATTAATAAGTGAGAATCCCATTTTGTATATTAGTTTCTTATAGTTCTTGTAGTTTTAAGTAGTCAGTCTGATGAATTTATGACCCAGGCAGGACAGTTTCCGAACCTTCAAGGGTGAGGCCTAGGTATTCTCAGGCTATCAAATCCTCTTGGTAGACAGACTAGCACCTTCTCTGCTACCTTTGCAATGTACTTCTTTTAAACTTTAGCATAAACAATCTGCACTTTTTGAATTATCCCTGTTTTTGCTCCCCTGGTGCAACTGTGATAAAAAGAAGACAGGTACAGAGTCTACCTCAAGGAGCATATAAAATGAAAGCATTATAATACAATATAGAAAGCAAGAATTCCCTAAAGAAACAGTGGAATCACAGGCTGCAAGAATTCAGGGAAGGCAGAAAGACTCCAAGCTTGGGGAAGCAGGGACGGCTTCATAAAAGAGGCAACACCTAAGAGGCGCCTTACACAATAAGTAGACAGTGCATTGTGGAGAGGGTATAGAGGGATATTCTGAGCATTGCATGAGTAAATTGGAGAAATTAAAGCTCAACCCAAGGAGTCTAAATTTTATGAGCTTCTAGGTTCCTGCATAACTCCAGAGCAACTGGAACAAAGATAAAATAGCCATATCATTGCCCACATAACTTGTTTGACAAAAATTGTGTCCCCAGGGAATAGAAGGGTCAGCAGTCATTTGGGTATCCACATAAATACAGACAAAGACACACATATAATGAGAGCAATGGAGGCAGAAATTTAAATCAAAGCTCTCAGTATCTGTGCCACAGCCTTTCCCAGACCAAGCTGAGTAAAATATATAAGTACTTAAGGTTAGCTATAAACTATTCCTTTGTGCACAGGAATAAATATCATTACAGGAAACTACAGTAATATCTTGACATGAAGAAAAGAATATAATCCTTTGAAGTCCTTTTAGGTCAAGGAAATTAGCTTCTAGGAAGAAACATATTAAAAACAAAGAGTCAAACAATATTTTCAGAGCAAGTTTGCAGAAGGCAGTATATTTTGTTATGTCCACGATATCTATAGAGTGCCTGTGAAAAACTCTTTAAAAATGTAAATACGTAATAGTATTTCAATATGTGGGACCAGAATGTCCTTAAGTCCACACAGGTGTTGGTGAATGCTGCAGATTAATCATAACTTTGATAGCACTTTTCTTTCACATTTATAACTCTCAACATATTGTATTAAAATCATTGAGAATCTATCCCTTGATTTTTAGAATTGGTACATACAACCTGATTATTTTTTAATGTAAATCATTTTCCTTACCATTAGGCTGAATACCAAACCCATCCCACATTTAATTGAGGAAACCAATTGTCTATTTTTGGACCTATACTAATTTGTAAGTGACTGATTTATCAAAAAGAACCTTCATCTCATCAGAAACAATTTGGGATCTATAAAAGTCCTCTGTTTTATTCCAGAGGTAAATTTCCCCAAAGATTTTAACACCTATTAAGTCTTTGTCTCAATAGGTATGAGTTGAGAGGGAATTTATGAGGAAATGTTAAAACCAGCTTAAATAACTTTCTAGTTCTATTTAACTTTGGTACAACTTCAATGAAAATATTTTAACTCAGCATTTCAAATTCAACTGCCAAGACTCAGATAATATTTCTTGGACTCAATCATATGGGCATGAAACACTGCAGCTCTATCTTCAAAGTCCTTTGAAAATCTGTCTCATGATATCTTTAGAAGAAAATATTCCAAAATGAAATGAAGAACTTCATTTTCAGCTGAATTTTCTTAACGTCTGTCACCTTCTTAGATGTAGGTTCTGAATTTTTAAATATTTCTCTTTTTGAACCTGTTGAGATTGTAAAAAGCTACATCCCTGGTGAAAATTGGTTTGAAATAATTCCCTGAAAAACTTTTGTCAAGGTGTACGGTTGTCACTGGTTCACAGCAGGACCAGGAGAATGTAATATGCAGTAATATCCCTTTAAAAGATAGAGCTCTCTCTCTTCTCTTGTTTACAAATATTTCAATAGGTACTGCATGGGCAATAGACATATTTTAGATACATAAAAGTATTTATTTTTTGCTACTATACTGTCTCTCTCAAAAACAAAACACTTGAGGCAGCTTACAATACAAGTTATATTACAATGAGATAGTTAAAATAGGACATTTAGACCATGTAGATGAAGGGAAAAGGGTACATTCATAATGATTTAGCTAATATTAATACTTTGAATTTCCTAGAATCCTAAGCCAAAAGGGAAATCAGCAAGCTACTTAAGTTCATTATATGAAAAATATTCTTGAAGAGAGACAATTTTCTCCTAATATTAAATAACTTCAATGTATCACTTGAATCCAGTAGCAGATTGATTGTAGAAATGACCCCTATTTTTCATGCCTGCTTGTATCCATGGTCTTTGGTAGTGTCTTCCCACTTTGACTCTGGACTTGGCCATGTGACTTGCTTTGGCCAATGAAATGTTAGTAAAATTGATGACAGCAAATGCTTTAAAAAGTGCATGTTAGAACATACCCTTTCTTGCTTTCAAACCCTGTCACTACCATGCAAACAAGACAGGGAAAGCCTACTAAATAAGGAGGAGATTCATGGCCCAGTCACCCCTGTTCACTCAGCCAACACCTAACTGACCCATAGATTCATGAGCAGTAAAAACTCTTATTGTTTTAAGTAGGTTTGGGGGTTGTTTGTTATGCAGTGATAGCTAACTGATACAGATTCTTCTATAATGGGTATTTAATGGATAGTGTCTTGCACAGTAGTTTTCAGCAACTACAGGACATCTTCATATAGCAAGTGTCAACCCTTGAGAGTATTCCTTATATAAAAATACTATTTATTTGCCTCAGTGCCTACCATATAAAGTATTACAGAATTCCTGCGGGAGGTAACGTACCTATCTCTGAACCAGATCTCCTTCTCCTTAGGAAATAGCCATCCTTTTCATCACACAGAGCAACACTACTTAATGGCTGGGGAAACAAAGGCTATTATTGTTCTTTCAAATGCTTTAAATGGGACTTAGAGAGAATGAAATGACCAGACTGCAATTTAGCCATGGTACCATGCTTTGAGGGTGAAAACAAAGCCATCTGCACAGAATAATCTTTGAAAGACATTTTATAAAAGGAAATTTGTCTAGAAAGCATGTCCTACCTTTGCAATCCATTTGATAACTTGAAGTTTTTGTATTCCTGATTTCAGTGACACTTTGTATAAAAATTCATTGACTTTTTCTTCTTCATCAAAGTCTATTTAAGCTTAGGGGAAATATACCTGCAAAAACATGTCAAAGACAGTTACATTTAGAAATTTAAGTTATAAGAAAGATGTCAATTTATTGAATCTCTGGACCCTAAAAATCATTTAGGTCAACCCCATTGATTCTTGAATTTCCTCCAAGAAAAGCCTAACTTGTCTAGTGCTCTTCTGCTAAAAACACCTCCAGTAATGGAAACTTTCATGGAGAACTGTACTCCTTAGGGAATTTTAATGCACAAAAATGTTTATAGATAGAATCTTTATCATTAGGTTTTAAGATACCCCCTGGCATGGCACAGGAGAATTCCAAGCTTTCTTTTCTCTAACAGTCTTCTAAATATTTGAAGACATCAGCTCTCCTGTCCCCAGGTTCATACAAGACCTTTGTTCACCAGGCTAAATGTGTCAGCGTTCTTTGGTTGCAATTAACAGAAATAACTCCAGCTAACTCAAGCAAACTGGAATTTTATTGAAAGGATATGAGGGACTTAGAAAACTCCTGGAAGAAGCAGGTTTGAAACTAAATGGGCCCAAGGTGGCTCTCTGGAGCTAGGAAACAGGAAATGCAGAAGCCATTTTCTGTACAGGAATAATTTAATCAGGCTGCTCCTGTTGAGTTAAATCCCAACCACATTGAGGTTCTTTTTCCTGCTGTTTAGGAGAGAAAGGTTGTATATGACTTCCCTGTCATAAGCCACAGGAAAGGAAGGCACCTGACTAAAGCCTCATCAGATTGAATCTAGCAGGAACAGCTATCTTCAAAAGAAAATGTGTGTGCTATTAAAAGGGGGATATGGATGCAAGGTAGTCAAAAATAAGTTTTAAAAACACACACACAAATGTTGAGCACCATTCTTTCATATTCATGTGAAGTGGCTTTGAATCCCATCTATCTTGTTCCCATAAATCATCCAATGTTTTGGCTGCTCTCCTCTTGGACAGTGTTTACTGTTTCAGTGTCCCTCTTGAACAGTGGTGCCTCCTAGCTCTAGCTGCAATTTATTAGCACAGAATAAAGTGGAACTGTCCCCTCCTTCATTCTGGATACCATTTATCTCTTATGCTCATATTTTTGGCAATTTCACCATCTCACTGAATCAGGCTGAGTTTAAAACTGCCTAAAACTTAGTTATTAATTTCTTGTTTCTCTAGTCTATACCGTGTCTTCCCCCGTTGTGATCATATCTCTTCCTCTGCCTAAAATCCACTCTCCTGCTTTCTGTTTTTGCCTACTTAACTCTTCCTTTTGCTTCAGGCCTCACTTGGATCATCACTTACTTAGACTCAGTTCCCCTTATTATACTCTTATAATGCCATGTACTTCTTTATAGCAGCTATCATGATGTAATTTTATGCATATGATTATTTGGCTTCAAATTGGCGTAAAAATAAAATCTAAATTTTTTGCTACATGACCTAGCCCAAGCCTTAGCAACCAACCGCATTTCTACCACTCCACCCCACTCCTCCTACTAGCTAAGCTTCCTTCTGTTCCAGGAACACACAAATCTTGCTGTTTCCCTAGGGCCTTTGCACTTGATGTTCTCTCTACGTGGCACTCAGTCCCCATTCTTTACATGATGGCTACTTCTCATCAATTATATCTTAGGTCAAATAATACCTCCTCAAAGAGAGACCTTCCATGATTAACCTAAAGAAGATACACTGTCCTCTGTCTTGCACACCCACCAAAAGTCCATTTCTAACATAAAAGTATCCATCTTTTCTTCTTAGCACATACAAGCATCCTTCAAAAAGTTTATGGAAATATTTGTATTATCTTTTAATTGTTTTTTTCTGTGAACCTTTTGAAGTACCCTTGTATTGCTGAATTATCACATTCATATATTTGCTTTATTATTATCTCTCTCCTTCCACTTGAAATTTAAGCTCTGAGAGAACAGTGACATATTTGTTTTATACAAACTTATAAATTAACTTTTAAACTTCAATTCAATAAAACAGAAATTCAGCTGATCATCACCACCATTCAAACTTCTTCCCTCATTCTTTGTCACGTTGCAGTCAAGCATGTCTGAACCTCCTTTCACCCCCACTTACAAATCTATCCAATCAGTGCCTAATTCTCCTCCTCACTTTCCCCCCTAAGTTGTGCTGTTTTGTGGTCATCCTGGCCACTGCTGCCCTAGTTCAGGCTCTCTTCATCTCTTGTCCAGTCTAGCAGCATCCAATAGCGCTTCCTGTGGTGAAGGAAATATTCTCCATCTGCAGTGTCCAACATGGTAGCCACTTGCCACATGTGGCTATCGAGCACTTGAAAAGTGGCTGATATGCAACAGAGATGCTGAAATTTTAATTTTATTTCATTTTAATTAATAGCTTAATAGCTTTTGTACAACAGATGTCTGGATCTTTGCAGGAGCTTTTCTACCTGGTTTCACTGGCTTCCACCTTGTACTCAAATACATTTTCCTACTCATTCAAAGGCATAATCTTTCTAAAATGCAAGTCTGATGGTATCATTCCCATAAGTCCTTATCCCCAGGATAAAGTCTTTGCTTCTCGCATGACTTACAAAGCTCTTTGTGACCTTGTTTCTTGCTGAATCTTCCGGCTTCATTAGGGCCTCATAGTTAGTGCTCTGATAATAAGTTCCCACCTTTCTACGTGCTGTCTTCTGTATGTATCTATCTCCCACATATCCTTTCAGAATCAATTCATCTCCTTGAAAAACCTTACTTGATTTATCCCCATGTCGCACCACTGCTATGTTTTCAGGATACTCTGCAAACACATATATCATTTAAGTTAACCACACTGTTTTATTTTTCTTTTATTTATTGTTGGTGGAAGTGGGATTTTCATTTTTTACCAGACCGTGAATTTCTTGGAGGGAGGAACTATTTATTATTCATCTTTATTGACTGAGAGCCTACCATGGATAGTAAGCATTGAATAAATATAAGATGGAATGTAGGAGAGAGGAAGGAAAGGAAGGGGGAATTAAACCAGTTAATAAAAACATTTTTAAAATAAATTTCGGCTAATTGTTGGGGAATCTCAATCTTCCATTTGACTTTATATTCTTACCATGGATAGCTATTGTAAATCCCAGTTGGACATTTTGGGGGGGGCGGGGGTTGGGGGGGAGTGGCTTTCCTATAAACAACTGATACTTTGAATGTAATTTCAACTGTACAAAATAAAAGGTATTACGTCTTCTCTACATAGACAGATTATTTCCATCAACCAGATTGTTTTTTCCTTCTGCTAAAATGTCTGAGTCTTTGACTGTATTGACTGATGACACAATCAGGGACTTTTAAAGCCAGAAAACATTAAGTCCAGCCCCTTTTCAGAAAAGGAAACTGTACAACTGGCCTGTGAAGAGTCAGTGAGTGAGTGGTGAATTCAGTTGAACTTGGCTACATGGACACATCCTAGAAGTCTAAGTCTGCAAGGAAAGGTATTTTGTTTTCCAGTTACCTACTTCAAGGGAGTTTATTTTTTAAAATGACAATGATTTCAATGAGATTTCACTTAAAACAAAATTTAGAAAGTTGTGCTGCCTTTTGTGCTTCATGTGTGTTAGTTAAAAGTGGGGTGGGTCATCTGTCTTTGAACCATGACCATTTTCAGTTGAAAGTTAGAGAAGTCTGCCTTATCTCAAAAGCCTATGCCTTTGGGCTTCTGTTCAGATGGTATCAGCTGGAACAAATAAGCTGAGATTGCATTTGCTGTTTTTCTGTGCTAATCTCAAAAACTGTTCCAAAAATGGTTTGTCAGCAGCTGAACTGAGCACAGAATCTGTGGGCATGTACATATTTCTCCTCACAAGAAAATCACGTTTTAAGTTTCTTGGAAGTTGATTACAATGTGCTTTTTTTCTCCCTCCGCAAAAGTAAGATAAGCATTAGAATTATTTCATACTTTGGAATGTATTCCTAAACAGCTTAAAGTAGTGCATCGGCATCGAGCAAAAAATGTGGAAGGGCCAACCTAAATGTCTATGGGGTATAATCCAACCAAAGACTCTGCCACTATGTGGACAAAGCAAGGTGACAAGCTTAGCAGTTATCTGGGGAATTTTCCTGGAACTTGACAGTCTAGACTTCCTCTTTTCAAATAATTCTTGCCTGAATTTTCTGAAAAACAGAATAGCACTAAAGATGAAGTCTGAACTCTGAATACTTGTTAAAAGGCAGAAAAAACCTTTTGTGCTCAGTCATTTACTCTTTGTCTCACTAGTCAAGGTCACTTGCAGCACGTTATCTTTCCCCAGCCATTTCTCACCGGCACACTTCCCCACCACCACCACAGAATGAACATGTTCACAACCTCTCTGACTCATTACTGCACTAGGTTTTGAACACCAACAGGAAAAGGACAATATTGCATGAGCTTATGATCTGGTGAGGAGACAGACAAGGGGGTGGACAGTAATAATGGGTGTAAGCATCCATACTGACTCCCCACATTTTTGGTGTTTCACCATTTGATGCATCATCTATTGACACACAAATTTTGTTTCCTCTTTGTATGTTATCCCACCAGTGAGACTGACTGTATTCCTCACAACTCTTTGGGTTGCAAACGACAGAAACCCAATTCAAATTGGCATACAAGGGATTTTTTAACAACTTTACTGAGTTATAATTTACATACCATAAAATTCACCCATCATAAGTGTACAACTCAATGATTTTTAGTAAATTTGCTAAGTTTTGTGACTACCACCATCATTCCATTGTACAACATTTTTATCCCCCTTCAGAGGGAATCTGCTGCCTTGTGTATCTGAAAATTCCGGAGTCTAGGGCTTGGGGAATATCGTCAAGGCTTGATTTCTATTGGTTTCATTCTCAAGAAAACTATTCCCTGGTGTAATGGCAGGTGACTGCTAGCAGATCGTCTCCCATTTCAGTAATCCTAGCAAAAAACACATACCTCTTTTCTAATTGTTGGAACAAATGTCTTAGGATGACAGCCATTTACCGTGAGTGGCACAGACAAGGTCATGTGCACCACCATGAACTAATCACTTTAAGCAAGAGTATGTGATGCTCTCTCATTGACCCTGCCTGAGTCACATGAACACCCTTGTAGCCAGAGCAAGGTGTTATAGTCACCCAAATTATGTGGTTTCAGAGTGTGGAGATATGGTTTCTCAAAAAAGAAAAATGCAATTATTATTATTATTATTACTAGACAAAGAGGAATAGATGGCGGACAGGCAATGTAATAGATGTCTACTCCTCAGGAAAGCTGTGATCACAAGCATGTTGCTCCTTTCCTTTTGAATCTCTGCAGTGGTTATCACAGAGCCTTTGGTATAGCAAGTGCTCAGGAAATTATCTGTGGCTTGATTATTGATAGGCTAAAACTTAGAGCAGACCAAGAATGAAGGAATGTGTGTTTCTTTATGTTACTGTTTGAAGAGGATACAAAAATTAGGAAGATGATTAACATTCTTAAAAGCTAATAATCTGGGGCTTGTCTGAGAGGCCACATGGGAAGGGAGCATGATGGTCAGAGAATGGCTGAATGGGGGTAGGAATTCAGAAGCAAGTTGCAGCCAGCCTCTTCCCCTGTATAGGGCACTTCATATACATATACGAGTGGCCTTCAAAAAGTTCATGAAAAGACTTGTATTAGCTTTTTAAATCCACTTTTTCATATATATTTAATATATTTGACCTTTCTTAATGGCCCTGTATAGGGCACTTCATATACATATACGAGTGGCCTTCAAAAAGTTCATGAAAAGATTTGTATTAGCTTTTTAAATCCACTTTTTCATATATATTTAATATATTTGACCTTTCTTAATGCCGTTTCCTCTAGTGAATAACCTGGAATTAATTCAGTTCTATATCATAGTTGGCAAGGACCTACCACATAGTAATTTATATTCACAAAATATTTTTTTGCAAACTATACAAATCTTTACACATAGCTTAAATATAATAAGTGGAATTCCAGAATCTTTGGAATAAATAATTCAATAGCAATGGATACCTGAAATAATATTATTATTAAAAAGGACCAGAGTTGGAAATTGCAAAAGGAACAACTTATATTTTAAAAGTTAATTTTATACATAATTTCATAAGAGGAATATGGTTCGTGGCAAATTTTAGATCGACAGAAACTTTATTTTCTAGTGAATTTTAGAGTTTTCTATCTTGACAGGAACTTCAAAATGGCAAAATATTTCTTACACTTAACTGCAGTGTGACTATGAAGATGCTGTAAAAAATTGCAAATTAGGTTGTAAATAGCATCAATGAAAGCACTAAGTCTCTTAGCCACATTTCCCAAAGTGTACTCTATATTATGCTAGGGCTAGATATTAAGAAATAAACCCGAATTCTTACATAAAAAGTCCAGTTTCCTAATTTCCAAGCACAGTGGTAAAATTGTAACTAATTTATGGCATACTTTGTAGGATTGCTGATTAATTATACAGACCTCCTGAAATTTTATCTTCTTTTCAACTTTGTTTCCCTCTGCTATTTGACCACTACAAAGCAAATATCCCCAAATCACTTATTATTCAGGTTACCTCATTTAAAAAAAATGAATTTGCTATTAACATCAGTTTTTTCATATATCACTGTAACTCATAAATATTAATAATTATTCTGCTCCTTAATTTTGGACTTAACACACACACGCACATATAGACACACACACGCGCACGTTCAAAATAAAGCTTCTAATAAATTCCTTATCATCTACCGAAGGCAAACATGTCTAATAACAGTTCTGCTTCACTTGACTTGAAATATTGGCCACATCAACAAATCAACATAGCATTCTTTGTTGAAAATAATATTAACCAATCTAATTTTTTAAATGATTATAGAAGTCCAATTTTAGTAATTTGCTGCTCTGGATTCTTTGGAAACAATTGCAACTCGTTCGGTTTGTTGCTTGAAGTTATCAGTGTTTTCAAGATTACTGTATTCCTTTTATCATTCTTTTGAGTTTAACATTTATACAAAAATCTCATTTACCAGAATTTCCAAGAAATATGGTGTGCTGATTATTAGAGGAGGACTTTCGAGAAAACTCTTTTACATATAAATAGTACAAGAATGTTCAGATATTCTCCTGTTCTTTGCTTTGCTTTAAGTAGGTCAGGTTCACAATGTTCTGTTCTCTTCAACCCCCTCCCCCCATATCCTTATCAAACTCCCTTTATCACTGGCATATCTAAATTACTATCTTCTACTTCTCAACCAAGACATTTTTAATAATAAGAGCTTCCTGCTTTTTTCTTTAAGCTCTTCATTTGTTCTGTCTTCGACTTCCCCTTGGAATTAGGAAAAGGTCCTTGCAGATTTGGGCTGTTAAATAGGAGAGGATCCATATATCAAGTCCTTAAATGTTCTGCCATCGTGCGAATTATTTATTGGAACCCATTACCTGTGTGACTTCACAGTTCTTTTTAGATGATTTGTCTGAAAAGAATAAAGACTCTTAACTTGATAAGAAATAGCTATATTTGCCATCAAAGGGGAAAAATAGTTATTGAGTATAAAAGTTGAGAGAAAAGAGCAGGATTGCTGCAAGGGTTTGGGTTGATCATGGAAATTTCTACTGTGCAGTATAGACCTGAAGGTACAGAACACACAAAAATAATTTCCCTGAAAAGAGAACACCCAAGTATTAACTTCAGCACATAGAGTCCTTTACTGAGCGTTATAGAAAACAGTAAATATAGCTGGCACACCTTCATAACTAAAATTCTTGGTAACATCTGTTCATCCCAGGACAATTTCTCTTTGCAGTTTAGTGACATGAAGAGACTTTAGGAGCCCTGTAAGCTTTCAAAAACAATATGCATAGTTGCATTTTTTGGGAAGAATGTTAAAACTTGCTTCAGATTTGTAAGAAGTCTCTGACCTCAACCCGCCCATCCAAAAAAGGTTAGAAATCAGAGTCCTAATCACAAAAGGTGTGTCACCAATATCTCTAAAATTCTCAAGATGAAATGAATTTTAGTCCATGTATTTACTATATGCCTGTTGGTATATAAGGAACTGTATGAAATGATAAAGGGACAGAAAGAAGCATAAGACCTGGGGCCTGATTTCTGGAATTCTTTGGATAGATGAGATGATGATATATTAAGACAGTGTATGATAAATGCCACCTGAGTGGATTGGGCAACCTTGGAAGGCCATGAATTTACAATGATGGGATCTGTCCAATACAGGCTGATGGCCTACTTGG
This sequence comes from Galeopterus variegatus, assembly GCF_000696425.1. Lineage (NCBI taxonomy): Eukaryota > Metazoa > Chordata > Mammalia > Dermoptera > Cynocephalidae > Galeopterus > Galeopterus variegatus. Next base: position 67,647 of record NW_007729010.1, read on the forward strand.
TCAGAATGTTGTAAAAGAAAGTCAGTCATGGGAGCATAGCTGAAATAGATGTGTGTTTCACAAAGTATAAGGTTTTCACTTCTCCAGATACTAAGATGAACTTAGACTTTTCACAGTATACAGACATTAAATAACATTGAGCAACAAAGTTCTCATATATTCCTGCTGAGTTTATCAATGGGAAGTTCAGTTTGGTCCTAGCATGTCTGAACGCTTTTGAAATCCTGGATAATCTCTCTTTTACCAAAGAAAAAGCAGGTCCTAGGTTCAGAATCCTGGCAAATGAGTGTACCTTAGGTATGTTTTTAATCCTGTTTATTTTTATGGTTACCACTATTTATGGCAAGTGGATACTGGTTTTCATCTATTATAGCAATATAAAGTTTCCTTTACTCAATTACTTTAATTTTGAACTTCGGGCCATTTAAAAAAAAATTAAGTGACTATTGATTGTGAGAATGATGCTGAACATAATAATAACAAAGATGATGATTGAAGCTAACATGTATTAACTGTATACTATCCACTACCACAGTTATAAATGTTTCATGGGTATTTTCACATTTAACCTTCTCAAAAACCCTATGAAATTGAGGTGCTATTATTATGACCCCAATTTTAGAGATGGCAAACTGAAATCCAGAGAGGTTGAGACTTTCTCAAATCACATGTCTAGCAAATATGGGAGCAAGGATTCAAGCCATCTCGTAGCACATGAATATGGCAAAAATTGTGGGCATGCCAGGGAGTTTGGGAAAGCTTGGATTATATGACTGTTATGGTGACCATGAATTTCTGTTCGTCTGCAGAAGACAAAGATAGTAAGTTCATCTGGTGTGCAGGGCTGGGTGTGATGTTAGGGATTTTAAGGGGGCCTTAACAGTGGTGTTCCATTGTGATATCTGCACGAACTAGGAGATTCCACCTTGGTTCCCTCTCTCAGAAATATTTTAAAGTTCTGGTATGAGAGATTGAAACAAACAAAGCATCATCCTACAATCACTAAAGATTTGAGAACTGGGGACACAATAAAATAAAAACATTCTTTTCTAGCATGGCCAATATTGCTATTTGTGTTGTAGGAACCTCCTCTGCTTACTAAATTACATATCTACATTGTGGACCTCCCTTTCTAATTAATAATTAATATGGTATTCCAGGCATTTTAGTTACTCAGGGGTAAAGGAAACTTCTGTGTTTTTAACTTCAAGTTATTTTTTATATTTTCTTTATTTTTGCTTCTGTGTTCAGACACATTAGCATGAACACACATTTCTCAACATTAGAAAAAGCTACATCTGGGCCGGCCCGGTGGCGCAGTGCTATAGTGCGCCGCTTGGGAGCGCAGCGGCGCTCCCGCTGAGGGTTCGGATCCCACATACAGACCGGTTCCCGCTCACTGGCTGAGCGAGGTGCGGGCGCGACACTGAGGGTTGCAATCCCGTTGCTGGTCCCGGTCCGGTACGGGCGCAACACTGAGGGTTGCGATCCGTTGCCAGACACAAAAAGGAAAAAAAAAGAAAAAAAAAAGAAAAAGCTACATCAGCAAGTAAAATTAGAAAGCAAAAAAAAAAAAAAATTAATTATAACCAAAGATCTAATAGCAAATTTAAGGAAACCTCTTAAATGTGGTTATATTTTTTTGCTTCTTGTTTTTTTTCTTTCCTACACCCTCCAACACCACAGGATGGCATGGGAGAAATGGTACAGTGAGACCTGAGCATAAAACTCCAGTGCATCCTTATTAATTGCATTGACCTTGGACATGTTAATTTATTTATCTGGATTTCATTTTTCTAAACTGAAAAATTGGAATAATGCTCCTCAGAATTGTACAGATTAAATGAGATAAGAAATGCAAGCATCGAGGGCCGGCCCGGTGGCGCACTGCTACAGTGCGCCGCTTGGGAGCGTGGTGGCGCTCCCG
>NW_007729010.1:69821-76198 GCF_000696425.1 Galeopterus variegatus
AAAAAAAAAAAAAAAAAAAAAAAAAAAAAAGAAATGCAAGCATCCAACAGCTCCTAGTAGTATGTTGTAGGTTAATAAACCTCTTAAGAACCTCACCATATCCAACACTTAGCTTAGTATATTTACAGTTATTTCTCTGGGCCTTTTGGTCCATTATCGTCCATTCTTCTTCTTTATTTCCAATTATTTCTAAAAACAGCTACCCTTAGTTATTAACCTGTTTTTTTTTTTTAACCAGCTACTCTAGTGTCATAAGAGGTTGTTGTATAAAACTTCCTTGAGTGCCTTTTATTTTGATATTCTTTTCTCATTATAAAAGTAATATTACTTATTATGATGCTTTGATAAAAGTACATGGAAATATAAAATATGAAATATAATATTACCTTCCTGTCTCTACCCCCATTCATCTTCACAATGCTCTGTAGATTTATGATGGAATTATCTCAAGTCATAAGTTCCCAGAAGAAAGGAATTCTAAATCTTGTATTAATGGAGACATGGAGAGATCTTGCATAAATTAAAGACAGCAACTTATGAAACAAATTTTAGACAAAAAACATGTCTAGACGCATCCTTTATTTTATTTCCTTCTTTCCAAGGCATGGTGTTTTCAGTGCTATATGCTTACCATGTGAATTAATAAAATTACAGTGTTTACCAGTCCAAGAAAAGCATTTCCCATGTTCATCGTGCACTGTATCACAAAGGATAATTAAAATTAACTCTGTGATCTTTAATACTTATCTAGCCCTAGGCAGATAGTTGCATGGTGTTTTCAGTGCTATATGCTTACCATGTGAATTAATAAAATTACAGTGTTTACCAGTCCAAGAAAAGCATTTCCCATGTTCATCATGCACTGTATCTCAAAGGATAATTAAAATTAACTCTGTGATCTTTAATACTTATCTAGCCCTAGGCAGATAGTTCTTTCTAGGTTATTTTATGGGACTTTAAAACTGTTCTTCAGAGGAAGTTAGACCTGGATCAAACTAGAATAAATAAACTCGAGCTTATTTTCTCTTTTGAGCAGTGCTGCAGGCAAGGGCAATCGGGTCTGAACCGCTGGTTGTTCTTCAGGCGGACTGAAATGTACGGGTTGTTCAGAGGTTTATTAAACCCAAATCTTACGACAGAAAGCAAATTATCTCTAAGGGAACTTTGTCACCAGGGTGTCTGTTCAATAGTGATGTCTATTGCTGCGACGGAGACTACATGGGAAGATCAATGACAGGTTTCCCTGAAATTGCCTTTGGAGTAAGTCTCTTCCCGTTGACCTACATTTAAATTTGTAATCTCAAACATCCTTTGTTTCCTAAAATAGGTGCAAAGCCACCTTCTAGGGTTCTCATTTGACTCTTATATTATTATTATTAGCATGTTCATCATTACAAATTATAATCTTCCCCTATGCCTTCCACCTGACCTATCACTTTCCAACCATCTCTAGTATCCTTAGCTTTGTTCTGTCCTGAAAGTTCATCGTGTTATTGTGGCCTTCTTAATTGACTTTTTACAAGTTGCACATTACCACAAAACAATCTTTCTTTCTATAAAACAGTATAAATCACTCCCTCCCATCAGGCTGAGAATTTCCATGTATCTTTTGATATTAAATGTGAAAACTCAGGCAGATTCTAGTTAAAAGTTAGAATATATTTTGGATTTTATTAGAATAGATAGCCAAGGAAATTCAAACCAAAACAAGTCTTTTTTTTTCATTCAGAGAAAAGTTTTGGTGTTATTTGCTATGGGGTAGGTCTCTAGCATAACATTGCCAATTAATCTGCCAGACTTTTCTAATTTCTCAACTGGCACAAAGCCAGGGACTCATATACTAAGTCTTTATGTCAACTGTCAGTCACAGGCTAATTCTCCTGTTGATAGGGTTGCATATACAGATCCTTACCTCTGTCTCTTCATTGTCCCCTCTCCAGTCCTTCAACATTTTGACTATTTCATGAGTGTTGTATTCCAAAACTATGCTGTATTTCCATTGCCCCAAGGACAAGTGAAGACACTGACTTTCCCACAAGCAGTTCAGCTTTCATGCAAAATGGTGTAGAAAACCGTAAGTCACCATTTTGGTATAGACTTCCACTATCTAATTTTGGCTATAATTTTAATATCAAAATAAATATTAATTAATTGGCCAGAGTAACAAGAAAAGGATAGAATGGGAGATCTACTTTCGCCAACAAGTAAACAAACTGGGGTAATTGAAGAAGAAATTGAAATTGCAGGCAGACCTTAATTTTTTTTTTCCTGTTGGACTTTTATACTTTTATACATTATTCATTACCACACCAAAACTGCTTTCATATTCCTCATTTCATTGCTAATATATCACCTAAAGAGCAATAATGGCAAATCTGTGATAGCTACTGTTGGGGCAGAGGGCCAGGCCCTGTTCAGGCGGGAGGGGGATTGAGAAGTGAGCACACGAGGCAGTGCCAGGCCCAGGGAAGCAAACCCTCCTCCGTTCCCCTCCCCAAGGGGCTGCAAAGGAGGTCCTGAAGCTGCTTGCTCACCCAGGACCAACAGCCCTGGTGGGCTTCCTCTCTTGATACCTGTTGTAGGTTGAATCGTGTCCTCCTAAAATTCATATTTTAGGAGGACACAAAACTGCAAAATGTGACCTTATTTGGAAATAGGGTCATTGCAGATGTAATCAAGTTAAGATGAGATCATACTGGATTGGCATAAGCCCTTATCCAATGACAGGTGGTCCTTATTAGAAGAGGGAAATTTGAATATAGACATATTCACAAATGCAAGATGATGTGAAGAAACACAGAAAGAACACCACGTCGTGATGGAGACAGAGATTAGAGTGATGCCTCTATAAGACAAGGAACACCAAGGATGGCCAATAACCACCAGAAGCTGGAGAGAGGCAAGGGGCTGTTTCTCCTTCACAGCATCCAGCAGCAACCAAGCCTGCCAATACCTTGACCTCAGACATCCAGCCTCCAGTGCCATGACAGAATAAATTGCTGTTGGTATAAGCCACTGGTTTGTGGTACTTTACTACGGCAGCCATAGAAAACTAATCCAACACCCAATTTCCCATTCTCGTCTATTGCTCTGTTCTCTTTGTGTGGTATGTTTGGAGGAGTGAGAATCAAAAAGTGAAGGAATCATGCCGTATGCCTAAAGCCTTCCCCCAAATCCCTGCTCCATGTATTCAGTGCACAGTGGTGTTTTAAAGTAAGGAGTCACAATCTCAGAGGCCCGCAGGGGCCAGGTAGAAACATTGATGAAAGTTTAAGCCAGGGATGGACGGAAGCTAGAGAGCCTACCGTCTGCATAATGGGCTGCCACCCCTCTTCACCAGCCTAGTGGTGCCCTGTGGGATGTGTTGCCAGTATTGTCCAATCTTCCCATTCGTCACAGTTAGCCAGGAGTGGGCTTTTATATGAAATCTCCCAATTACTTAGATGAAATTAAAATTCTGTGCAGAACAAAGCAAACAGATCTGTGGCCAGGCAGTCCTTCCTCTGTTCTTGCAATGAGGGGCTGACTGGCATGTGCCAGCCCTGTGCTGCCTCATGAGGCATAGGAGACCTGCATTAGGGCATGCCTGCCTTAATTGCCCTCCTTCTAGGGCACTGCTGGTGCCCCTGGGGCCAGCAGTCCATCCTGCCTGGAACTGGGCCTGCTGTGACAGCCCCACCATCCTGCCAGTTTGCTTGAGCTGGGAGGTAGCAATACTTATATTAACCATGTTTGGGGTTTTATAATATATTTGAGCTTTTCAAGAGTGTAGCCTCCCTTGTGATGTGTAAATCTGCTGTTTCACTTTCGCGCATTCAACTTTCAAACATGTTTTCTGGGACCTATCATGTATAAATGAAAGGAGAAACCTTTTTCAACCCTTTGGGATTTTTTAAACTGCATATAATTTTAAGTGAGCTGTGTTATCCCTAATCTAACAATATTAAAAGTGATTTAAATTTTAACTTAACAGTTTGAAACTTCCATTGTTTTTGTTTGTTTGTTTTTTGAAAGAAATTATTACTCCATAATTCTCCCTTCTGCTGAAGGGGAAAAGTGGTTTTGTGAGTTGTACTCTAAAGGGATTTATTTATAAGGGAAGTGTTTCAAAGTGACTGAAAGGCAGGTGAAGATATAATGACTCCCTCCCCAGCAGACGAGCTTCCATGCAGAACTGCTCAGAAAACCGAGGTCACCATTTGGGGATAATCCTCCCCTTTGGGGTGATAGAATATTGTGGAGTTTGCAGCTCCTGTCGTCTGTTACTAAAGCCCCCAAAAAGAAAAGATCAGCATTTTTAAAGGTCCCGTATCCCCATACTGGCTTTGATTTATAGGACTGACAAGGTCAGCTCTTCGATGGCTATAACCCAGAGCTTCGTACTAAGAAAGAGAGATTCAATTTATCTCATAATTCCAGATATGCTCTTATCCTCTATGGATCTGAAATCTCCACATGACAGTGAGGGAAGAGAACCTTGTCTATGCTATAGGTAACTTACCATGTTATGAATGAAATGACCTCTTTTCATGGAGGGAAAATGAAGTCCTGTGTCATACTTTTATTTTTCTACTTGCTGCTTTATCATCTTTGACTTTTCGCTGACACTATCAGTGATTTGAAAAGAGCCCACAGGTAGGTCAGCACTAACCTATTCTAAGCCGGGGACGGATTTACATTTTCAATTCTTTTTATCTAACTCTATCACTATTCATAAATATTAGGAGGATCTCAAAGTTCAATATCAGGCTAATAGCTACAGGTCAGTCAATAGTTTACAAATGGGAAAGTAAGATGAGAAGAGCACAAAGGAAACTTTGAAGTCTCATCAAGAAACCAACAGGAGAATAGGTGAGGCACGGAGTATTTTTAGGGCAGCAAAACTATTCTGTATGATACTGTAATGGTGAATACATGACATTATGCATTTGGCAAAACCTATAGAACTATACAATACAAAGTGGGAACCCTAATGTACAATGAAGTTAATAATTGTATCAATATGGATCCATAATTATAACAAATGTACCACACTATGTAACATGTCAATAATAGGAGAAACTGTAAGAGAGGCCTGGGAATTATCTGTACTTTCTGCTCAATTTCTCTGTGAAACTAGAACTGCTATAAAAATGAAGGAAAAAGAAAGAATCAAGGATACACTATCTGAAAATGTAACTTTTGTTTAAAAAATAAAAGATACAAACCATGACTTTCTTTTAGGTTACCTGTTCTAAAATTCAATTCAATAAATATTTACTACACAATTAAAAAAAGAAACAAACATGATAAGAAAGCCGTTCTCGGGCTGTATTTAAGAATTATATTCATGAAAAAAATGAATTTTGAAAACCCTTTTTTCAAAGTTGGTTATAGGATCCAGATTGAAAGGAAGCAAGTTGGGCCAAGCCTGTGGCGCACTTGGGAGAGTGCAGCGCTGGGAGCACAGGAGCGCTCCCGCCGCTGGTTCGGATCCTATATAGGGATGGCCGGTGCGCTCACTGGCTGAGCACGGTGCAGCCGGTCTCAAAAAGGACAAAAAAAAAAAGTAACTTTAGGGCCGGCCCGGTGGCGCACTGCTACAGTGCACCGCTTGGGAGCGCGGTGGCGCTCCCGCCGAGGGGTCGGATCTCAAATACAGACCGGTTCCCGCTCACTGGCTGCGCGAGGAGTGGGAGCAACACCGAAGGTTGCAATCCCATTGCCGGTCCCGGTCCGGTACGGGCGCGACACTGAGGGGTGCGATCCATTGCCGGACATGAAAAAAGACAAAAAGGAAAAAAAAAAAAAAAAAAAGAAAGGAAGCAAGTTGTAAATGTTAGTATTGAATTGCCTTTCAAAAATTCCTTGAGTTAGTCCAAATTAGCACCCTAATACCAAATACCTAGCTTTCTGGATAATTCTCGATTCATAAAATTTCCATAAAACAAATTAAAAGCAAGAGGTCAAATTGTATACTTAGTTTTTATATGAAGAAATAAAAAACCAAAAGTATTTGATACAACTGTGTATGAAGAAATATTAGGTCAGTTTTTTCATACACAGTACTCTGTGGTTACTCCCCCATAACAGATAGCATTCATCAATCTTCTAGCAACAATTTCTGTAGAGACCGTCATCATAGAATTGCCTGCAGAATCCATTCCCTCCTCTTCACTTTCACTACCACTGTCACGTGAACAAGTTTAGCAATTTCTCAAAGAGATTGCACTCTTCCACTTGGAAGTGCTGAAAACTCAATTTCTAATATCTTAAATGATTGGCTTATATAACTGGGGCATCCAAGGGATGCTGTTGGCTTCAGGCATGGACAGAAACAGAACTTCAAAGATGTCATAGGCTCTCTTCCCCGCCCCCCCCCCCCCCCCCCCCCCCCC
>NW_007729010.1:77198-86127 GCF_000696425.1 Galeopterus variegatus
GCCCCCCCCCCCCCCCCCCCCCCGCCTGCCGTCTGTCTCTTAGGCTCTGTCTCTGCTTGCTTTCCTGAAGGCATTAAGGCATGCTTTCTCTATATGGCAGACCAGATGACTTCCAACAGTTCCAGATTCCCATCTTGCAAATTTAACAACTTCAGCAGAAAGAGATTGTTTCCCTGAAGAGCTCCTGGTTTGGGTCACATGCTTATCCCTAGACAGTCACGGTAGATAAGTCTCCTGATTGTCTAGGCCTGGCTCTCTGCCCATCTTTTAGCTAGATTATGAAACAGCACTCCCACTGGAAAAAGTAATGCCCCTTCTACTATGAACTTATAGAAATATGTGCATTTCAGTATTTAACACATTAATACTATTGCTAGATATATAATCATCTAAAGTCTTGATTTACAAGCTTCTTGAGAACAGAAACTGTAATTTTCACATCACTGTATTCTAATACAAGGCCTAATATATGGGAGGTGTTTAGTAAATATGTATGAATGAATAAGTCCAATATTTTATCCCCCTTCTAGGACCACTTGGTGTCACTCATATGCTTTGTTTAAACCAATAATGTGTTGTAGGACTCCAGAGTGGCAGTACTAGCCAGCAGTTGTCTTAGCCTTAATGGAGTCCTTTACGAATGCTTGAAAAAAATGGGTCCAGGAGGGTGCAGAGCATCACTTAATAGAAAATTTGGCTAATGCATTTATGTGGTACATTTTATGTCCAGGCAGTGTTCTAAGCACTGCACATCTTTATAACGACCCTATGAGATATAGTTACTCTTATTATTCCATTTCCTCAAATAAGGAAACTTAGGAACAGAGACATTAACTTACCCAAAGTCACACAGCTCATAAGTAGTAGGAACATGAGTTGAGCCTAGAAAGTTCCAGAGTTTATGTTTTTAATCACTCCACTACATTGCTTGGATAAGAAATTGGTTGAGTTTCACAAGATAACAGTTCCTTGAACTTCACGTTACCTCCACATTTGGATTATACCTAGTAAGAATAAGCAGCCACAGCAATATGATATGATTTAATAAAAACTAAAGTTACCTCTTCTACAAATGATCTCCCTCACTGACCTTCTTTTGTCTGGAATTCTAATATTTAGAGTTTTACTTCTTTTACTTATCTTTTTGCAAATAACAATGGGAGGATTAAAACACTATACCAATGTCAGGTGCTGAAATGATAAAAATTGATAGTATAGTAGTTTGTAAAGTTACTTTGTCACTTCACAAGGCCCATAGGAACTTGGATAGGGAAGCTCTGAGGACAAGGAGCAAAGAAAGCCTTGTACTGGGATTGTGAATAGCTAGCTGGGTTCTACAGCTGAAGTAGCAACAGTGTTTTGTCAGATATCTTTTGTGCATAGGAAGCATCTTTTTGTGCAATGGAGATACTAAAAGTAGGAAGCAAGGATGAAAATGATGGTGGAGAAAACATTTGTGGAGCTCTTCAGTTAGGTTTTTTATGTATCTTATCTCATTACAGAAGATATTCATCATAATGTCCTGTGAGATTAAAAAAGAACTGACTTAGACCAGTAGTTCTCAACTGGGGGTGGTTTTGCCACCCAGGGGATATTTTGCGATGTCTGGAGACATTTTGATTGTCACGACTTGCAGGGAGGGGTGGAGCTACTGGACTCTAGTGGGTAGAGTCAGGGTTGCTACTCAATATCCTACCTGAGACAAAAAATTATCTGGTCTGAAATGTCAGTAGTACCAAGGTTGAAAAACTTTGTCTGACATCATAAGTAATTTGGTCAGCCCATATACCTGACAAGTATCAGGGTCAAGTATGGAATCCAAGGCATCTGATGACAAATCTTTTCCTTATTTCCTTACTCATCTTTTGGCATTTCAGTTTGACACAGGCAACAGCTTTAGGTTTTTGGAATTAAAAATGGTACTATTTAAAATGGTGTAAATTATTAATAGGCCTTTGTGCTTTGAAAGAGTCAGCTTACCCTTCAGAATGTGTAATATGTCCAGGCTGATGCTACTTCATGAAGATGAGTCTGTATAAAAAACACAAATGTCACCTTACTTATTGGGTTCCCATATGCCAACATTTCACAATATTTAGCAAATTATTTTATAAATAGGATTATGATTAACTCCTTTAATGCTATGTTTGTTATTGATGCAATTAAGATTTGATCACCACTCTATTTTGTCAGTACATCTGCTCGTTGGCAAATGAGGTATCAGATGGTCTTTACTGATCAGCTGTTATGTGTGTTTCTGTGGTGTGAATGAACAAAAGGCCTCCTGTCTGTATCGTTTTTAAAACAAAGCTTTCATTTAGCTTGTGCTAAATTTTTTTTATTGTACCTTTGAGACGTTTTATTATAAAATCCAGAACTCGTATACTCAAACTAATATGAACTTAAAATTAATCATACATCTACTTCATTTTTTAGCTTAATTTTCTAGAAATTGTTTAACTTCATTGATTCTGGCTGCTATACTCACATAAGAACATCCTCCTTTGGGTGATTTAAGAGCATAATTTATCAATGAGCATCTCTTACTTCTTCTATATTGGTGGTAGGACTTACACCTAGTATTAATGCTCCTTCCTGTTTTGTCATTTTGACTTCAAACCCACCTCTGTAATAGGCACCACTGAAGGCAGGTTTTAGTAGACTTTGAAAAACTTGTTTTACTTGGGGCTCCATGTGCTTCATGGCTTGCAGAACATACTGGTCTGTAGCAGCAATGGTCAGTCTAGCTGCTACCACTGTACTGGTGATGGCTGCAGCTCAGCTTCCCTGCCTCCACCAAGAGTTTATTCCATCCCAGGGGCTGAGTCCCCCAACTCAAGCCATTACCAGAAAGTGACTCAGCCATCATCCGCAGGTACAAACCACACAACCACAGGCACCCTAGCACCTAGACTGTATCTTATACATTGATTTGGGACGACTCAGTTAATTTGTATATTGATTTCAGATTGTCAGAAGTGATAGTCAAAGTGCAAAAAGAAGGCTTATTTAATTAATATATTAAAAGAAAGTATGTTAAGAGGATGTTGTTCAATTTTCCCTATATGTACAAATGACTAAATAAAAGGACATGATTTTAAAAAAATGAAAGAGAAGTACTACCTAATAGATACCAGGAAACATGCTAGGAGTCTCACTGACCACAGCTTACCTAATTTTTACTATCAACCTATGAGATTGATATTGTGAGCTCCATTTTATAAATGAGGAAGTTAGAAGTTAGGAAGTTCAGCAAGGTGCCTCCAGTCACACAGCTGGAACTGACAGAACTGGAGTATGAGACCCCATCCTTCTGACTCCACCATCCTTTGCAGGGCTTGTTCACCTTCATACTTTCTCATCAGCCTGAGTCGGAGAACCTGGAGTGGGGCCTCAGGAAAGCTGTAACTTGTCACCTCTCCCAGGGTGATGGAGATGCAAAGGATTACTCAAAGCCCATTCCTCCAGAGCAGTGAGAGGCCCGAAGCAGTTACCCCCAGGAATAATTCTTTCAAGAGAGGAAAGATCCCGGGAATAGCCCCAAATCAGGTTTTCTCTCCGTTTTTATTCTCCAGGAAAAAAAGTTACAGAAGAGGAACATAAGTGGTTACAAAAAGAACAATAAGATAATCGTCATACTTTCCCATCATAAGGTTTAGCTGCACCAAGGACATCTGCCCTTAGAGCAAGCATTTTTGCTGTGTTACAGTTTTTTTTAATCTATGACAGAGACTTTAGTCCTGGGAAAGTTTTCTGTTTTTTCTCAAGCTTGCATTTCTATGTGCAATACTAAAAAGTTAGACATTTGCTTTTTTAATGTTGGTATCCTCCATAGTAATTTCTTCATCCATGAGAACCTTCACAAAAAGTAAATAAAGCATTTGTGACCCACTGTATTTAAATCTTCACCTGTGCTTTAAAAATTCTTAGTCAAAAGTTCCAGAAAGTGAAGTTCTGCCCATCCAGACCTCTTGTTTCAAATAATTTGTAAAGGACTCTGTTACGGCTAGCTCTAGGGCCCGATGGTTCAGGCACTCTGAATTCCTACAACACACTATTGATTTTTCTCTTAAGATATTAATTTATTTACATATTCACCCAGCCACTTAAATATTTATAAGGTGTCTACCACATGTCATCCTGTTTACTAGATCCAGTAGGTCCAGTCATAAGACAAACACTATCCCTGCCCTCAGAAAAACTAATATTCCATGGGATAAGACAGCTAACAAGTAAACATACAACATCTAGATTGTGGTTAGTAGGGAGGAATAAAGGGCTTCAGGAAAAGAGACTAACAGGGAGATCCATTTTAAAAAGTGGGTCAGGAAAGTTCTATAAGAAAAAGCTACCTTTACGTTGAGGTCCTGAGGGTTGAAAAGGTGGTAGCTGTGTCCAGATGCAAGGGAATAATGCTCAAGGCAGGCGAAAAGGCCCTGAGGTGGAAGAGAGTTTCAAATACTCTAGTTCTATAAGAAAAAGCTACCTTTACGTTGAGGTCCTGAGGGTTGAAAAGGTGGTAGCTGTGTCCAGATGCAGGGGAATAATGCTCAAGGCAGGCGAAAAGGCCCTGAGGTGGAAGAGAGTTTCAAATACTCTAGGAACTTGCAGAAGGCCAGTCTGATGAAAGTTCATTAAAGGGTAAAAAGACTAAAATGAAATACAGAGGCTTTTTTTCTTTTTCTTTTTCTTTCTTTCTTTTTTTTTTTTTTTTGAAGCTAGATCTGTTAGGCATTATAGGCTCTAGAAAGGAATTTATTCGGAGTGCAGTGGCGAGCCAAGGATAGATCTTTAAGCCTGGGGAGAGAAGAAATCTGGTTTATATTTTTAAAGATCACCTGGCCACTGACTGAAGAATGGATTTGAAGTAGAAATAGGCAGACCAGTTAGGAGGCTGTTTTGATAGACTGTGTGAGAAAGAGGGAGCAGGAGAGATGGAAAAGTGGGTAGATTTGAAATACATAGCAGAAATTTAACAGACATCCACCTTGAATGAGCTATCTGTGTACATATTGTTTTTCTCCAACTAGCCTCTAAGCCAGGCTTTATGTTATTCATCTTTGAGTTGTCCTACTCCTCTTCTGGTAGTCATGTTGAATACAGTGTTCTCTAAAATCTTTCCTATTCCATCTTTTGTGTCTGACAGCAAAAGTGTTTTCATCTGCATGAAAGTAGATGTTTGTCCCTAATTCTGGGTCCTGACATGTGCCAAAGTCACACCAAGTTGTGGAATATTCTAATTTTTTTAAGTTCAGTTTTCACATCTTAAAAATGTATTGGCTGACATATTTCAGAAATAAATATGCTTAATAATACCTCATTTAATTTAAGCCTGTCATGTAGAAAAAAACACTTTCAATAAAAAGACATGAAGTAGACAATCAAGGGACTTTTTTTCTTATTCCTCATTAGCAGTTTTAAGACAAATGGTAATCTACAATAAGCCTTCGTTTGCATAACGTGGTTAGAGCTACCAAAGACAGAAAAATGATTACAACTTAATATTTATAATAGTTATTCCGACTGAATGTTGAGACCATTTTAGCAAGAAAAGTATTAAAACTGCTAAGCAAATGTAGAAAAATATCCTAAACAAAGATGAAGCAGTCAAATGATGTACCTATGATTTATAGTTTGGAAGATTACAGAATGACAGAAATAATTTCTAATAAGCCATATGACATAAACTTCACCATGTTTTGTTCATTTACTTTGATTTCAGAATTACCATTTCTGAAGATGGAAACCTCAGAATCATCAATGTGACTAAATCAGATGCTGGAAGTTACACCTGTATAGCCACTAACCATTTTGGAACCGCTAGCAGTACTGGAAACTTGGTAGTGAAAGGTAATGGCTAACCAAAAGAACTCGTAAATTAATATATGTGTCCTAATTTCCAATAATGTAATCTATAGAAGTGGCATCATTCATATTAATATGTATAGATATCACTGTGTTGCTGAATTAATTCATCATGGCAAACATGATATGATTAATAATTCTTAGAGAAATGTTGGTAATGAATATGATCGAAAGGCTATCTTATTTCAGAATCATCCAGTACAATTCTGAGGACTACAGCCATTGTGTCTATTATAGTACTGTAACTAATGTTATCTTCGATCCTTTAATTAAATTTCTTTCAAGTCTCTATAGATTTGAAATTCATTTCTAGGAACACTGCGCCAACAAATTAAAAACCCAAGACTCAAGTACTATTTTTAGCAAGCATTGTTTAAGTAGTGACATTGGTGATTTTTAAAAGAGCTGCTCTGGTTATTCTGAGATAGGATATGGCATAATAATAATAGAGTTGTGATCATCTCTGTACTTTTAGTCACCCAGCCAACCCTGTTAGTTTTAAGGAAATAAAATCTTCCACATACCTTAGCCTGGTGCTTTATAGTTTACAACAGAAAGTCCTTGATGCTCTTATCTCAGCTCATGGTGTGAGACTATTCCAGCACCAGGTTGATGGCGTGGAATGGAAGTGCGAAGTAAGAATTGTGGAAGATGAGATTTTAATTTAAATTTCATTGCATTTATGTCACTTTGTATCTTGCTCAATCGTAGGATTTTTGAGTTGAAGGGATCTTGCCAATGATTTAACTGAAGAAGATGAGGCTCAGATAAAGATGAGATTTTAATTTACATTTCATTGCATTTATGTCACTTTGTATCTTGCTCAAAAGTAGGATTTTTGAGTTGAAGGGATCTTGCCAATGATTTAACTGAAGAAGATGAGGCTCAGATTGTTGGCACTCTCAAGGTCACCAAGAGCAGAAAAGGGCCTTGAACCCAGGAATCCTGATTCTGAGTTCTCTGTTTCTTTACACTGTGCCAAGAAATTTTTTTACCCATTTTTCCAATTTCTGCCTAATAGATACAGATGGGTCATATCATATTATTTCCTTCTTGCCCATTTGTAGCTCCATCTGTAAAGTAAAGTAGCCTAAGACAAAGAAACATATCCAAAAATATTATTTACCTCAATTATAATTTATAGAAGGCTAAAAGTCACCTAACTATATATTTTAGGGTCATTGGAAATTGGAAATGTACTACCTTTTTGGGAAGTCTTGTTATCATGAACATACTTCTCTATGCAGATAGAAAATTTGAAGTACCAGAATTAGAAGTAAATCTGTATTTAGATCGACTCCAACTATTTCAGTCTATTAATTATTCCCTTAGAGCGATAGCATGACTGACTATGTATTCGCTCTGTTTCAGGAAAAAGGAAAAAGAGGTTAGATAATGTTTGTAAAACACAACTCCAGATATAGGTCTATGCTAATGTATGGCTATCTCAGCTGCAAAAGGAAATTTAGTGATCCTCTAAGACCAAGAGAGTTCCCAAGGTTTCAGAGATGATTACTGGCAGAGCTGCAACCTGTTACAGGTTATTTGCAAGTTATGGAGACAGAATACTAGGGAGCTGTCTTAAATCATGATTAAGGGGCAGAAATTATCTTTTTTTTTTTTTTTTTTTTGCAGCTGGCAGTATAGGTAACCAGCCAGCCGAAAGGGCGGGGATTAGAGTTAGAGATCTGGGTTTGAATCTCATTTCTTCCACTTTCTAGCTCTGTGACCTTGGACAAAATAATTCACCTGTGTGGGGATAATAGCAGTACCTGCCTCACAGCATAGTTCTGACGACTGCGATAATCCATGTGAAGTGATTAGCATGGTGCCTGGCACATAGGAAATAGTGGTAGTTGTTTTGTTGTTGTTGTTGTTTATGTTTTAATATTCTAAATCACATTGAAATGAACATTTATGAAGTTTCTGCCCCAATAAAATAATTAGCAAAGAGAAGTGAGCCTACCACAAAGAGATGACTAAAAGTGTGAAAGACTATAAGCACCTAAAAATAAAAATCATATACAAGGGTACTTCAAAAAGTTTGTGGAAAAATAGAATTGAAAGATAATACAAATCTTCCCATGAATCTTTTGAAGTACCCTCATATATGTTGTTTTATATTCTTGATAGTGGGGTATTTGCACTTGTAGGAACAAGTTATGTCCTGTATTTAATATAATCAAATAAGGACTTTGTTGTCCCTTTGAGAACTACAAAGGGACTAATTTATCAGGGAAGATGTTCTCTAACCTTTAGTCCTTCTTATAAGCACTGGCTTCCTTGGCTCTCAAGAGAGCTGGCAGAAAGGAACATCCTGTATTTCCCATCAGAGTGCATAACCCAGGGATAGCACCAGCCCCAGGACAAATCCATTCTCAACCAGCCATGCAGTTCCCTGCTGCTCTTCTCATCTGACTCATGGTACAAAGCTCACAGATACACCAGGGTTGAAATATGTCATGGTCACCTCATTTTTTGTGTGCACGTAAATATTGCTGAAATAGTAACTTCTACCTATTTTAAGTAAATAATTTATTTCTTGCCTTCTAGTAAAATGTGAACAGTGATTCCCCAAGTATTGTATAAGAGATAGTTTTAGGCAGCTTACAGTTAAACTTTTTTTTTTAATTTTAGTAATTATTTGTTTCTTTCAATGCACATTAGGAAAGCACTAGGTTTTCCATTAATCATGATGATAAAAAAAATCTTTGAAAATATAATTAAGTAAAGAAGTGTCAGTATAAAAGAAAAGTAGTAAGTATGCGTTGTTACAAGAAGATAAGCGAAAGTATGGTGAAGATGGCATGTGAATGACTAAAGCTGGGAAACATGATTTAAGGACAGTTTTCAGGAGTGTTTTAGTGGATGTATGGAAAGAACTTAGAGGGACATGTGACAGAATTAATGTGTCATACCTGTGCTGGCCACATATTTTGCTTAGGTACATGGAACACTTTAAAAACTGAATTTTCTGGGCCGGCCTGGTGGCGCACTGGAGAGTGCGCTGCTTGGGAGTGCGGCGGCGCTCCCGCCGAGGGTTCAGATCCCATGTGGAGACCGG
>NW_007729010.1:87095-88243 GCF_000696425.1 Galeopterus variegatus
CGTGTAGGGCAGTGAAGCTAGAGCTGCAGTTTCCGGTCCCCAGTACGGGCGCGACACTGAGGGTTGCAATCCCGTTACCGGTCAGTAAAAAAGGACCAAAAGGAAAAAAATAATAATAATAAAAAAAAAAATTTTTTTTTTTAAATAAAAACTGAATTTTCCTAATAGATGAGGGAAAGAGGAAGGACTGGGGCAAGAAGAACNGGATTTGGGAGATCATTTATCTCTGCGTGCTTGGTTCCGACTCCCATTAGCTTTAATGGGAAGTATGGGTGTGTGCAGAGGAGCCATCCACACTGCTAGGTCTCTGAGAAGGACATTAACATAAACTTAGAAATACAATTTAGAAATCCGCCCCATAAAGCACAATAAAGGTGGAGAAAACCTTTCTGAACTCCACATGAACTGTGCCAAGTACTGAATCACACATCAAAATGCTTGAGCCCTGAACCTTTAATGCAAATGTAACAGTTTAGCCCGAAATATGACTGAGTGCTGTATTTTAATTCAATTTTGAGAACTACAAAGGGACTAATTTATCAGAGAAGGTATTCTCTAACCTTAAGTTATGCTTGTATTCATTTTAAGCTCCTGATATGTCTGGGATTAAAACACTGTGAAGGTCAGACATCAGAACACATCTTTTCTAACCTTTTTACAGGAATTCTGTCATTAACCACAGTTTTAAAATCTAATTCTCTTTCTCCCCCCGTGTTTTGGAGAGAGACTGAAGATAGTGTCAAACACAGGGTCAGCAAGTAGGGGAGGAGAAAGAGGGGACAAACCCACTACACCGTATACAGGAGGTTTACAATAAATCTCTTGCAAGTAACCATCAAATGGTTAAATATTCAGATTATGCATGAGCAGGCTTCCAAACTGCAGAATTCTGACAGGTGCCCAGGAGGCCCTTGATTATCATCCCATCATCTGAATTTCTAAATTTTCCTGATTTTATTTTTTAAGCTAGTTATAGTATATTTGGGATTTGGCTTGCTGTTTAATGTTAAGCAAGAACAGTTCTCAAGTCAGACCTCCAGATCCTAACAGAAAGCATAATATTTGACCTTTAAACAAAGACCTGCTTTAGCCATTGTCAGTACCATTAAGAACTATGTGGACGGCAAGCTACCTTTACATGCAATGTT
>NW_007729010.1:88855-125597 GCF_000696425.1 Galeopterus variegatus
TAGCCATTGTCAGTACCATTAAGAACTATGTGGACGGCAAGCTACCTTTACATGCAATGTTATACCTACTAATTCATTTTTATCTCTATAGCAGAGTTAAAACTGTGCCATTTTGCACAACAGTGCCTTTGCTATACAGGTTTTATATGACAGATATTTTTAAGTAGCAGGCCTAGAGAAGAGCAACTTAGAGTATTTGTCTTGGACGTAGTTCTGTGGGATAACTTTGGTAATAGCAATCCTAGCTCCTACTGATCACCTCCAGAGCTCACAATCAAATGCAGGACTTTAAGCTATGGATGCTATTACCATAGTTGCCCTGCTGAACTACATCCAAAATGACCTTAAGTAACCCTGCAGCTGATAGTTCCAGGCTGAAGCTGCTCCTGGGGTTAACTGAACATTTAATTGATTCCTTCATTGCCAGAAGTAGTGCTCATTGTCCATCCCCTCAAAGTTTATTTATGTTTAGAAGATTTCCTGAAATACATATATATAGCAAACAGAAAGACAATTTTCTTTCCAGCACCGTAGTGTCTACAGCATTACTATATGCACTACATAAAATTCTGTTTTAACTGTAGAACACTGAGAAATATCAACCTTTCTATGCATAGTATGACAGACACAAAAATGTAGAGTGTTTTCCATTGAAAACTATTTTGAAAATGAGTTTGAAACCACCCACATCTTCTATGTAAAATTATTCAAGGCTTTATCCAGATTTGACTGGGGATCAATCAGAAATCAGTAACCAGCAATGACGTTTAGCTGCTAATGCACAACAAAAGCTTTTAACATTGGACCCTTATAACAGAATACATTTCTTCCTAATTAGATGTCTTCCACTGGAACCAATTATTTCTAGGCAGTAATTAATGGTCTTCCTAATAGGATTAACACAAATTGTGGCCCAAGGCATGCAGAGTAGGAAGGAAAAGTTTGTTGTTAGAAGAGCTAAATGCTAATTATGATAGGTCCCTTGGTAGAAGGACAGTGACCAGAACATTTCAATACTAGATCCTGTTAGATCTAAAAAGTTTCCACACTGGAGTTGGCATCAGCTAAGATAAGATAATCCTAAACAGAGAGTAAGTAATTATGCCTCATGTTCTTCCTGTGTTCACAAAACAAGACAATCCTGGAAATCTGATGAAGCAGAGCATCATTATTTCCCCTGACATTCTTGTGGAAACTTGTGAGGGCCACATAGAGTTAGCAAAGAGTGTGCCTTTAGCAATATCATGAATACAATGATTCCTCTTCTGTCCAAATCTCTCTGTAAAAGAGCTTCTCCCCTTTTGTGATGCTGAGATTTAAGTTTATTAAAATTGCATACCATGACAATCTACCCAACTCCATCCTGCTCATGACTTCTTCATCCTTGGTCTAGAAGGAAGACTTAATTCCTTAACTGTTGCATTTCTCCGTGCCAACTTTGTCCTTTCAGAGGAAAGCCTCCATGCCAAAGGTAGGCTTTGCATTCTTGCTTTTGATATGAAAGACACACTGTGGGCCAACAAGCTCATGAAGAAACATCAGACTCACTAGTAATCAGGGAAATGCAAATTTAAGCAGCAGGGAGGTATAAGTTTTTACGTATAAGATTGGCAAAAGATAAACATCTAATAATACCTCTTTGTTGGTGAGCATGTGAGGAAAATGGTACTCACACACTCTGAGTAGGGATGCTCAGAATAGACACTGTGGAGAGCAAGTAAAATTGAAAAAGTACAATATCTATGGCCCAGCAATTTTGTTTCTAAGCAGTTACCCTAGATTTATGTGAGGAAAATGGTACTCACACACTCTGAGTAGGGATGCTCAGAATAGACACTGTGGAGAGCAAGTACAATTGAAAAAGTACAATATCTATGGCCCAGCAATTTTGTTTCTAAGCAGTTACCCTAGATTTTATTTAATATATATAATATGATTAAATATAAAATTAGTAATAGAAAATAATACCATATATTTAAGCACAAAAATACATGAATGGCACAAGCACTAACTCAAGATAGTATTTGGGGTGATAGTATTTAGAGAAAGGTTATGTGAAAGGACTTTAGCTGTATTGGTAATATTCTCTTTGGGTAAATTTTAAATATACATTCTTAGGGGAAAAAAGGCTAGTCGTAAGTGAAAATGTGTTAAAGACCACTAATTCTAGAAGATGAGTACTGGTGAATTTTTTATGTAGTTTTATATGTATAATATCTCAAATTAAAAAGAAAATCTCAGGTTAGAATACTACATGGTCAGATATTGCGGACAAAAATCCTGTTGTGTATCTATTTCCCTCACAGATATTGTAGAATAGATGAACCCTTTTTACTAGTGATATTTAACCTGTTCGATTCAAATACTTTCTTTTAAGGAAAAAAACCCTACTGTAGAATGAAATAATAGATTTTTTTTAATGAATGCTTACCAATCAGAGTAAACAAAACAAACAAACAAAAAAGGCAAACAGAATATGATTCTTTGGCTTCATTAAATGTGAAGCACATAATTAATTTCTTTTTCGGCAATTCAAAGAGACTAGTGTACTGATTCAGTTTAATTGAACTTATTACCACAAGCAGATAATAAGAAGTATATTGAAGATATCCATCTGGCTTGCATTGAAAACCTCACGTTTCATTCTTCATGGCTGTCGTAGGCCATACTAATTGCCTCATTTCAGCTGTTTTACAATCAGTGTGATTTAGCTATTAATATGATAAAGTCCTTACTCAAGAGGAAGTTGATATTAAAAAGCATACATCTCTGACCTACCTCTGCTACCACTCATGAACACATCCTCAGCATTATTAAAGTTATATATTTTTAAAATACATAAATAAGCATCCATCACTTTCTCATAAGTATCTTTTTGGGTTATATCTGTCATCTTATACCTGTCATCTTGCCATAGAGCTGTTCTCTTACTGAAGGAAAAAAAATGGTTTATGTTCAACTTTTCAGTTCATTAAATGTTTAAAGCTCAATGTAGTTTGTTTTCAAACTATGATTTGTTTTCTTTTTTATAATTTCCACAGTTGAAATGGATTTTAAATGCCTAATTGTGTAATAAATAAAGGGGAAAGTAAAATGAAGCACTTTTATATTCTGTTTCTAAATATCTGAACTTCCTATGGTTTGAGAATGGTGCTTTGTCATGTAGACTGGTTTTATGTGCACACAATCTCTCAGAAGCAGAGGAGTTGTGATGTGCATGCATGTGTGTGTTTTAAACCGTCCATCTTCTTCATATTTTAGAAGTGGTCCCATGGAGGGAGCCAACACTTGGTCCCAATTCTGAAAGAGAAGGTTTGGTCTCTTAACAAACTCTGAACCAGAAAGGAGATGTGTCAGAATAATTCATGAGCAACTCTCACCTTCCCTTCTTGGCATTTGTTTTCTGCACCAGAGGCAGAAGGAATATTACTCTCCCAAAGGAGCAGCCCCACCATAAAATGATTGAATTTCTCTGGCTGTCATAGGCAATCAAATCTAAGAAAACTGCCCAAAAGACTGTAGGCCTTTAGGTTAAATACAGAATCTGACCGAGATGAAAGCAAGTTAATTAACATTTCCATCATCTCTCTCTGATTTACTTTAGCATGATCCATTTCTAAAAGATTAAAATGGTTGTCTCTTTTATGCATCCATTTGAGGAGCCGAAAGTAGGTTCCTGGTATGGGAGAGGAAACATAAGCAGAAAATTTAGAGCAACAGAGGCTTTTTATGTGGCCTGCTAGCAGGTCTATAATCAGTGTTCATAAGTGCAAGACATGTTATTAAGTGAAGATTAGCAACATCTGCTTTGAAGATTTCCCAAACATGAACACATGCCACCTGTCATCTTATTAACCCCCACCACCCCCCTACAAAAGTAGAACTGCTTATAAAAGTAAGTAAAGCTTGGATTCTATCTAGAGGTGTAGGGTCAGGAGAGTCTAATCGGAAGTGTTTAGACTTCTTCATATATACTTTCATAAGCCTAGTTCACATCTCTTCTGATAAAATATATTTGTCTCCGTTTGTTTTGTCCACAACATAGATAAAACATCCGGTTGCTGTGCTATTTGCACTGACACTTCTTAATGTGTAAGAAAAAGAAAATTAAATTATAAAGACAAGTATAGTTAATGAGGGGACACTTTGATGCAGTCCAAATATGAGGGAATAGTCAAAGGGCACAAAAGACATAGACATCTCTCTCCCTCTAGGTCATTATGGGCAGTAGATCATAAACATCAGAATCTCATAGGGATTTTAAAATAAATGCACATTCCTGCACCCTACCCCTGGACCTGCAGAACCACAATCTCCTCCAGGGATGGGACCTGGGAATTTTAACTTTTAATAAGTTCCTCAGGGAATGCGTACATACAACAAAGGTTGCAAACCTAGAAGCTCACCTTCTAGGAACAGGTACTGATAGGCAAATAAATAGAGCTGTGTTCAAAGTACAGAAGGAACATGAAGGAAGGAATGAGTAACTAACTAAGGGGGTAAAGGTGATCATTGAATAGGGAATTAAGAGATAAATAAGAGTTCACTAGGTTAAAAAATGTAAAGGTAATCCCAGACAGAAGAAATTTACCTAACAACCCAAAAGCATGAAAACTCCCAGCAGATTCAGGGAACATACAATGAAAAAGTGAGAGGAGCCCGCCTATAGGTGAGGCCACCGAAACACTATTGGTCATATTTCAGGAGTTGTGGACAGTAGAGAGACAAATATTTTTATTTGTATTTTAATGATTCCATGAACCAAATGATCTTGACATCTTAACTTCAGGGGTATATAGAACAAAAGGTGGTTAGCACCAGCATAGTATTTTTAAAATTATGTTCTAATTATGTGATAATCCATGTTATTTGTAGAAATACTAGGAAAAAAATCTCATTATTCAAAGAGGTCCACATGAATATTTTTAGTTTTCTTTTAGAATTACAGAATATAATTATATCTATATATAATTATAATCGATTGTCTTCGGATCTGTAAATAAATATTCTTATCAAGTATCTAGGCAGAATATAATTATATCTATATATAATTATAATCGATTGTCTTCGGATCTGTAAATAAATATTCTTATCAAGAAAAGGACATACCATATACACCATTTTGTAAAATTTTTTAGTAATATCTCTCCACCAGCATTGATTTTTGAACAAGAAATAAAAACTAGCCTTATTTTCTTATAAATATGTTTCTCCTGCTAGTCAAAATAGCATCAGCAACACTTCTTTTAAAAACAAAAAAATAACTCTTGTGGTATCAATGTAGGCAAGAGAGAGAGAAAGCTGGAGGATAGTTAGGAGGACTGGTTCACATATCTCACCCCAAAAATGTTGATTAGGAGATTGTCTTAGTTCATTTGTTCTGCTATAACAAAAATAGACTGGGTAACTAATAAAAAATAGAAATTTATTTCTCACAGTTCTTGAGGCTGGGAAATCCAAGATCAAGGTGCTGGCAGGTTCAGTGTCTGGCGAAAGCCTGGTCTCTGCTTCCAAGACAGTGCCCTGTTGCTGTGTCCTCTGGTGGGATGAACACTATGTCCTCAGATGACAGAAGGGATAGAAGGAGAGAAAAGAGATGAACTCCCTCCATTAAGCCCTTTTATAAGGACACCTAACCCCATTCTTGACTTAATCACCTCATGAAGACTGCACTTCTTAATACTGCTGCTTTGAGGATTAAGACTTAAGATGAATTTTGGAGGGGACACAAACATTCAAACCATAGCAGGGATTAATATGAACAGGGGAAGGAGACCCTTAGCCCTTTCTTTGCCCTCTTTCCTCAACCTTTCCCCATTAAAATTTTGTTCGTTTCCAAACTGGACGTCTGCTCTGGGGAAACAGTGCAGAAAGTATCTGTGCATCAGATGGGAGTGTGTGGTCTGATGGCCTGGAAGGTGTCTTTTCTATTCATCTTAGCATTCTCAGGGCCTGCTCTGAATAAATTTTGATCCTTATCTCCCTCCCAACCCTGAAATGTTATTCTATGATTTTATGGTTTTGAAAACTTATTTCTGCCCTAGTGTTTTTCTACCCCTAAGCCGTAGCATGCCCCCAGGTTGAATTCTGTCACATTGACTTTTTTTTCTTATTCAAGAATCTTCTGGGGTTTTTTTTCTCTCTCTCTCTCAGCAAGAATTTATTCATAATCAGCAATGTAGTGTGGGGTGAAGAGAATATCCTGTTAAATTTTAATAATATATTCTTTTTTATTTTTTGGCAGCTGGTCAGTACGGGTATTTGAACCCTTTTAGTAATGTATTCTAAAGTAACATACTCTTAAAATAGAGTCCAATAAAAGGATCTCTTTTCCATTTCATGTGTTGCAATTTGAAGGCATCCAATAAATAGTACCCCTTTTTAGTGCCTGAGTTCTAAACCAGTTCAGAGGTAAGTCAAGGTGGTCAAGTAGATGGCAATCAAATGTCAACTGTTATTGATACAACTAATACAGAAGAATGTGACTCAGTATGTAGCAATTGTGGGTTTCCTAATACTGAACCCCAAATTAGGCAGACTAGTACCACTGTACAACCTCTGGTGTCTCTCACTATAAAACTTACGAAATGGAGAGTCAGCTAAAACGTGTGCTCATGTGCTTCCTTCACCCTTCCAGGAGAAAGAATGGCACTGAGCCAAGAATTCTTTGGTGTTTTTTTCCCAGACTTACTATTGGATAAGGAGTGAGCAAGAGGAGGAAAGAGGACAGGATTGTTAGGGAACAGCAGATGTGTTTAAATGTCAGCTATATACCAGGGATTACAAAGTCATGATTCTCAATGGCTACTTTGACTTGAACCCACAGACTTGTATTGTTTTGGCTGTCAGAGTATTTAAAACTTTTCAATTGGAATACCTTTAGATTTAGATAGTGGGCAATGTATTCTCTAAATTTACCCCAGACCTCATTATTCCTTTATTTTCTTATATCTCTAAATCACACATTTCTGATACTGCCAGTTCCTCTGTAGGCATTTGACATGCAGTATTAAGTGGGTCTCACCACTCTGTGGAAAAGGCCAGCCTTTGAATATTTCCACATATTAAATTATTAAGTAGATGGAAATCAATTGTGATGAGGATTTGAGAAGAAGACTGAGAAGGGAATGTTTCAAATCTTTCTATTTCTGTACATGATTCTACACTGAATCTGCATCTCACTCCCATATCTATACCAGGAGGTGATCCGTGGGAAAGAAACTCAATTTTCTGAATGAACGTGGTCTTCTCAGGAGCGGTCAGTGGTTAATTGGGACAAGAGAACACAAGTCGTTATCTCTAAGAAATCTGAAGCAAATTGAGGCAGGTTGTCACCTCTCACCAGGAAATAAATTAGTTCTGTCTCTAAAAAAGACTGCTTTCTCCAGCTGCTGTTGGAGATTCTCATTTAACTGCCAAAGAAATAGGGAGAGTATGGATTAATGGTATTAAAATAGTGGTCATGAAACACCCATAAACCCATTTTCTCATTTTCTTGAATACTCTAATTGATTTGACTACTGTGTTTGAAAGACAAAATTTGTGCCAAACTTCAGCTCTAGAAAATCGGGGTGCCATCTTCCAACCAAAATTTTTAATTTACCAGCCTGTTTGGGGAGAGTTCTTTGTATAAAGGAAAAGGCATAAATAATAGACAAAATAGCTCTTCCTCTTGGCTAACCTAGCTTCATGGACTTCCTGTCAGCCAGGGAGGGATATAGTTCAGCTTTAGTACAAAAAGAGAGAGAAATAATAATACCATAGACAACGTGCAGAATTATAAAGGTTGTGAATAGTATAAAATTTGAGAAGATGTGACCTACTTTTTCTAATTTGTGAATATGGGAGTGATTGCAGTTTAGTGGAAGGAACACCTGTACACCTGGTTCTGGTCCCAGCTCTGTCACCAGTCAGTTGTATGACACTGAGTAGATCACATCTCCCAGACTCCAGTTTTCTCATCTATAAAATGAAGAGCCTTAAATAGAGAGAGTTAAGGCCTTTTCCAGTTCTTAAGCTCTATGATTTGCTAAAGAAGTAATTAGTTGGAATAAAGCATTAAAGCATTCTATTTTAAACTTCTTTGTCGTCAACAAAATCTATCCAGAGGTACTCTAACTCAGGATCCTGAAAGAAAATGAGATGAAGTCTTCCATGTGCAGAAAATTTGCATTGTATGAACATTTATTTCACATAAATTCAGGTTATGATCACTGAAGCAAAGAGGAAGAAATTACAGTTTAAATAATGTGGGCAGTTTTTCCAACTAGTCCATGAGAGGAGCCGAAAGGACCTGGGACTCAGTTTGCCTAAATCTTCATGTATCTCTTAAAACATGATCATCTCACTGCATTGAATGGAATTCCAGTGTTTGATGACGTGTTGATTTTATACAGTGTGGCCACCAAACACAAACAAGCCCCTTCAACTGGCTCAGAGCAAAAAAAAAAGCTAGAGAGAAAACTGGTTCATTTGGACAGTACATTGATTCCAAGGTGGTGCCCTCCTGAGGGACTTTTAAGGGAAATTTTCAGTATGTAAATTTTTTTACTTTAAATGTGAGCCCTATGTAGATGTATCAGAAAGGAATGAAAACTTGTACACAAATGTTTATACAGAAGCATTATTCATAATAGCCAAGTGGAAACAGCCGAAATGTTCATCAGCTGTTGAATAGATAAACCAAATGTGATATATCCATGCAATGGACTAATATTCATCCATAAAAAGAAATGAAGCACTGATACATGGATGATCCTTGAAAACAGGATGCTAAGTGAAAGAAACAAGACACAAAAGGCACACATTGTATGATTCCCTTTATATGAAATGTCCAGAATAGGCAAATTTATAGAAACAAAAAGTAGATTAGCAGTTGCCAGAGGATTCAGGGAGAGAAGAATTGGGACTGACTCCTAATAGGTAAAGGGCTTTTTGGGAAAATGAAAATATTCTGGAATTAAAGAATGGCAAAGGTTATACACACAAAAACCACTGAATTGTGTGCTTTAAAAGGGTGAATTTTATGTTATGTGAATTATATCTCAAAAAAGGAGAAATAAGTAATGATCTACTTTGCACACTTAAAAAAAAAATGAAAAAGAAAGGGAAGTAATGAAGAAAATTTACCAGCTGTGATCTCTAGGAATCATACAATTGAGCTTTTTTTCAACTTTGCAGTTTCTCCTGATCCTGTTTCTGCTCTGATTACAGCCTTCCACTCTACTCCTGGGGAAGGAACATGGTTGGGGGATATTCCCCCATTAGTCTTCTATCCACTGTAGCTCCACAGAATCTTGGCACCCTTTCCCTCTATTCCTGTGAGACGGTTCCAGATATTGACTTTGTAAAATAGCTATAACAGAACCTATTTCATAGGATTGGATTGTTGGGAAGACTAAATTAGATCATGTTTTTTACATTAATAAGCACATATCAGCACTCACATAGTTATTCCCTTCTCTTTCTCTAACTGCCATTCACAGCTGCCCAACAGAGAGATCCAACATCTGGCCAAATTCTCATATTCTACACATGTTTTGTCTATGGCATTGCATACTTTGTTTCGTAAATGAAACCTTCCATATCCACTGGGGCAGCAACCTGCCCCTGCAGCTCTTTAAGGCAGGAGTTGTGCCCCCAGGGCTCTACTGGGTGGCTCCACCCCCATGACTTTGGGTGGAGGCTGTCTGGCCTGTTGGAAGCAAGGCAGTGATCCCCCTTTTAAATCCCAGGAGGCAGCCCTGATGATCTCTGAATTGCCTTCAGGCTCATTCTTTTCTCGTCTTGAAGAATAACATATATTTGCAGCCAAATAGCTCTATGGTTCCTTCCTGTAAAATCAAAGAATTCTGACAGCCTTCCTTCATTTTATCTCATTTTCTACCCCTTCAGTTCAAACTGGCAGGTTTTATGATGGGGTGGCTGATTAAGTCTGGGGTTCACATCCAGACTAAATCTTTAATTTCTAGTTCTTCTTTGCTTAATAATTCTGTCCTCAAGTCATTTCTCTCTTCTCACATTTTACTATGAACATTCAGGAGAAACCAAGCTACTCCTTCAATACTTTGCTTTAAAATCTCCTCAGCTAAATATCTAGTTTCTTCCTTGCAAGTTGGACTTTCCAAAAAACACTAGCACACAAACCCAATTCAGCCAAGTTCTTTGACATTTATAACAAGGATTGCCTTTTTCCAGCTTACACAACAGAAATTTGTTTCTCACAGTTCTAGAGGCTGGGAAGTCCAAGATCAAGGCACCAGCAGATCCAGTGTCTGGTGAGTGCACACTTCCTGGTTTACAGATGGCTGACTTCTCACTGTATCCTCATGGCAAAGAGAGCTAGTTAGCTTTCTGACCTTTCCTTAAAATGGCACTAATGCCATTATGAGAGCTCTACCCTCATGACCTAATGACTTCCCAAAAGCCCCACCTCAAATACCATCACTTTGGGATTAAGGTTCAACATATGAATTTGGGGGAGACACAAACATTCAGATTGCATTCTATCATAGCAGTCCAATGCACTCTATCACAGCATTCTATTCTTTTATTCATAACACATTCATAATCTTAACTTTTGTTGTTGTTTTTGTTAACTTATACATCATGTCATCCTAATTAGAGTATAAGTTTTATGAAGATCAGAACTGCTGACCTGTACCCACAGTCTTTAGCACATGTCTTATACATATTAGATGCTCTGTAACTATTTCTTGAATGAATCAATGAAAAGACCTCATAACCAGGTCTCCTTTTGCAATGTGTTAGGATCATCCTATTCTCACAGTTAATTCATAAATTGCCCCAACTAGAAGATCCCTTTGAGATCCTTGGAAAATATGAGATCACCTCTTCCAGCCCTTTATTGCAGAGGAAATTAAAAAGGGGAAATTTTATATCCAAGCTAAGGCCCAATAGGTTGTGCCTCTTCTACTAGGGACAAACCACAATGGAGACCACTTGTTTTCCAGGGGAGCTCAGCAAATTCTTGTTATTAAAGTAACTGCTGAGCAAATTAGTAAGTAGCAGACCAGGGAAAAGTAGAAGTCCCCAATGGGGCACAGTGAAAGCAATATGGGCTTTGGTGTCTGACAGTCCTGGTTTCATAAACCAACCCCAACCCTTCTTAGCAGCTCTGTGACCTGTGACAAATGAATCTTTAGAAGTTTCAATTTCCTCCTCTATAAAATGGGAAATCCTACTTGTTATAAGAAGTAGAATTCTTTATGTAAAGCACCTAACAGGCCCTGTATTTAGTAGGTACCTCTAACTGATAGTCAATATTATTGTGCTTGTATTCCTTTTACTACCTGCCCCCACTACCATTTATCCAAGAGCAATGTCTCATAGTGTTTGACTTTGTGTCTTACTATGGTTCCCTAAAAATGTATTAAAATCCAGCAGTGTTTTTGTAGCAGCACTGAGGTCTGAGAAATTAGTCGCTCTCTTCTCAGAAAAAGTAAATCATTACTTTTATCTACTTCTTATATTTATGTTGTTTACTGTTGTGCATGTATTATCCCACAAATCAATGCTCTCAGCAGGCAAAACTGTCCAAATCTGTAGCATGTCTTGTTTTGTACTAGGTCTTTAGCAAACCAGTATCTACTTGCCCTGAATTCTGTTTTCTGAGGAATGATGGTTTGGGCAACTGGAGTCTGTGATTGATTTCTGAGTGACTTGTACTTTATCAAGGAGCAGATATGATTTCTCATGTATCTGATTAACCTTCTCTGTAAGATTGCCATCATTTCTGTAATGCCAGTGGATTATTCTGTGCTTGGAAAGATGGATATCAGCTCATTTTAATCAATAGCCTACAAAAGGTGTCACCAGGCTCTGCCTGTGGTTATCTATAATGTCTGACCTAAAGGGTGCTGTCATTTGTCAAATAACTGAGTTTAATTTAAAGCACCTAGGAAATGAAGTTGCCTTTATTTGAAAACAGTATGCAGAACAGTATGTTAGGTTAATAAAATGCATGCTTGTTTTCTGTATAATAACCTATGAAAAAGAGAGAATGCCAAGGCAGCATAATACACCCTTACCCATCTCCATTACACAAGACTGGCTTGGTAACCCATATGCTGACAGGGGAGCAAGAGCAAAGTAGGGTATGCAATAGATTCTGTGCCAGCATAGCAAAATGGGAATAATGATGAAGTTTCACTAAGCTAGCATATAATTTTTCATCAAAACTAGAGTAAACGAGGTGTTATTGACAGGCTGGGACAACAGAGATAAACCAGGACTGTCCTGGGAAGCAAAGACATAGGGCCACCGTAAGTCATACCCCCTTTTGTAATTTAAGAAACTTCCTCATCATGTTGAGTAACTGGGACTTTTGGGGTTGATAATGTTTCTGTGATGTACTCCTCTTCTGGATTCTCTGACAAAAGTCCTTTGGGATATAAGTTAATCATTGCTTATTATTCAGCCATGTAGAGAATGTGTTTCCATTTTTGAGATAATGGCTCTGACTAGGAGAGGGGAGGTGTTGACTCTTGGGAAGGATGATCAAAACAAGTTTGGCCTGTTTTCAGTCTGTGCTAAGCTCCTTGTTCATTGTCAGTTTAGGGAAAATGCTAATGCCTCATACCCAAACCTTCTTTTGGAATATAGCAAGTCAAGCAGAAAAATGCCTTTCTCCTAAATGAATGTTAGGTGACAGAAAAAGAAATCTGTCAGACAATATTTTACCTGGCATGGATCCTCCAAACAAGACAAACAAACCAGAGTTGAATTTTTTTTGAGACTATATATAATAGCAAGCAAAAAAAACCAGAGTTCACATTGAGAAAACTGTAGAAGTCTTACATAAAGGTTGACACTATCCCCAACTCATTAAATATAATGAAGAGGATTAGCATATGTAGTGCTTTTGAGCTCCTTGGCATGGGCTTTGAAACCTCCTTTTAAATCTTGATTTCACCACTTTCTCCCTAAAATTCAGATTCTGCCTTTGTAAAATAAGAATAATACCTATTTCCCCCAGGTGTATGCATCTAAGTGAGGGAACATTATGCAGAACACTTAGCATATGACCTGACACAGGGACACTCTGTGAAATGATAGGTCTTTTCCATTTTCAGGCAACCCAGATTTCTAGAGGCAACTAGCTAGCTATATTGTCAAAGTTATGAACACCTACAGATCCAGGTTAAAATTTCCCCTCTGCTATAAAATACCTAGGAATTAATTTAACCAAAGAGGTGAAGGATCTCTACCGTGAGAACTACAAAATTCTGCTGAAAGAAATTAAAGAGGACACCAAAAGATGGAAAGACATTCTTTGTTCATGGCTTGAAAGAATTAACATGGTGAAAATGTCTCTACTATGATATACCAATGACATTCTTCACAGAAATAGAAAAAATAATCCTGACATTCATATGGAACAACAAAAGACCCTGAATAGCCAAAGCAATCCTGAGCAAAACAAAATAAAGCCAGAGGCATTACACTACCTGACTTTAAATTATATTACAAAGTTATAGTAACCAAAACAGCATGGTACTGGCATAAAAACACACACATGGACCAATGGAACAGAAAAAATCAACCCAGGCACTTACAGCCAACTGACCTTTGACAAAGGCACCAAGAGCATGCACTGGGGAAAAGACAGCCTCTTCAGTAAATGGTGCTGGGAAAACTGGATATCCACATGTAGAAAAATAAAACTAGCCCCATACCTCTTACCATATACCAAAATCAACTAAAAATTGATTAAAGAGTTAAGTATGAAACTATAAAACTCCTAAAAGAAAGCATAGGAGAAACACTTCAGGATGTAGGAAGGGGCAAAGACTTTATGAATAAGACCTCAAAAGCACAAGCAACAGAAGAAAAACTAAACAAATGGGATTATATCAAACTAAAAAGCTTCTGCACAGCAAAGGAAACAATCAAGAGTGAAAAGATTACCTACTGAATGGAAGAAAATATTTGCAAACCATACGTCTGACCAGGGATTAATTTTCAGAATATCCAGGGAACTCAGACTTCACAGTAAAAAAACAAATAATCCAATTTTTTTAAATGGGCAAAGGAGCTGAATAGACATTTTTCAAAGAAAGACATAGAAATGGCCAACAGGTACATGAAAAAATGATCAACATTTCTAATCATCAGGGAAATGCAAATCAAAACCACATTGAGATATCTTCTCACCTTGGGTAGACTGGCCATTATCAAAAAGACTGAGAATAACAAATGCTGGCAAGGATGTGGAGAAAAGGGAACTCTTCTACACTGTTGGTGGGATTGTAAATTAGTAGAGCCATTATTGGAAACAGTATGGAGGTTCCTGAAACAACTACAGATAGAACTACCATATGATCCAGCAATCCCATTATTGGGCTTATATCCAGAGGAATGAAATCATCATGTCAAAGGGATACCTGCACTCTCATGTTTATCACAACTCTAGTCACAATAGCCAAGATATGGAACCAAACTAAATGTCCATCAACAAATGACTGGATAAGGAAAATGTGGTATATATACGTAATGGTATACTACTTAGCCATAAAAAAGAATGAAATTCTGCCATTTGCAGCAACATGGTTGAGCTTGGAAAAATTATGTTAAGTGAAATAAGCCAGACACAGAAAGAGAAACACTGCACATCCTCACTCATAAGTGGGAGCTAAGAAACAAAGAAAGACCATAACAAAAGTTTGAACTTTCAGAAGGAGAGAACAGACCTCTAGTTACTAGAGGTGGGAAATGGGGATGGGAAGGGAGGATAGGGAGTAATTGTGTAAGAGACACAAAAAGTAATTATGATTTGTAATGATGAGCATGCTAATGTTATTGATTTGATCATCACATACTATACACAAATACTGATAGTCAACTCTGCATCCCATAAATATGTATATATAAAATTTTTTAAATTCCCCTCTGCTACTTATTTATTGTGTGAACTCATTTTTGAAATAGGGATAACAGTGTCTACCTGACAGTGTTTCATTTTCTTGGTTTACAGCTTAGTATGAGAAACAGAAACCTTCCACCCCTCTTTTCCTCTTTCCTTAAGGCAACCACTTTCATCTCTCTGGTCTTTGTTATTTATTTGGCTTTCTATTGTCTTTCATCTTTAAATAACATGCTTTTATTGCTCTCTCTTGGTTCTTCAGTTTTAGGGATAATCTTTTGACTTATTATAGAAAATGAGTTTTTAGCTCTCCTTCACACACCCTCCTAATATAAATAAATCATAGTTCTGGCTAGATCATTAATGTATGATTGCATAACTATGACTATGCAATGCTATTCGCAGGTGAGCAGTGTAACAAACCATGATCTCTTTCTTTCTTTTGTTCATCTTTTTGCTTTTCCTAGTATCTTTTGGTTT
Source organism: Galeopterus variegatus (assembly GCF_000696425.1). Lineage (NCBI taxonomy): Eukaryota > Metazoa > Chordata > Mammalia > Dermoptera > Cynocephalidae > Galeopterus > Galeopterus variegatus. Next base: position 104,220 of record NW_007729010.1, read on the forward strand.
GTTTGCTTAATTTTCTATATACATATCACTATTTCAAACCCCAAACCTTTGGCTAATTTTCAAAAACTTCTTTAAATATGATTAGACACATACTATTAAATGTCCTTCTAGAATGTTCCTTCACAGTCCTCCTGGTAATTTCCATTATCTCTTTCCTATTTTGGATTCCCTATTTCCTAGATCTTTTGTTTTTCTCTTTTCCTGATTTATTCTTTCATCTTTTGAAACATATCCTACAGATTTGTTCTGAAAAACACTTTGCTTCTCTACAAGTTTCTCTTTTTTACTCTCGAACATGATGGTAGTTTGGCTAGGACTGGAATTCTAGGATAGAAATTATTTTTCTTCTGAATTTTGGAGGTATTGATCCATCATATTCCAAATTCCAAAACAATTGTAATTTCTGTTCTTTTGGAATGTGACTTGTTTCTCTCTCTTTTTCTCTCTCTCAGCAACTATAGGCTATTTTCTGTGTCTCCATTATTCTGAATTTTCACAATATTATGTTTTGGTATAGAGTCTAATTTTATCTTTCCTGGTTGATATTTAATTTGGAACCTTTTTTCTCTCTGTTCAAGGAAATTCGGGTGTGGGGCAGGGGGTTGTTTAGAGTTCATTTCTCTTCTGCCTTTATCCTGTTCTCTTTATCTAGCACAGTCCTACAGTTTTTTCTGTTATTTGTCCCATATTTCATCTCCTTGCATTTTTGCTCTATCCTCCAGAAACTTTCCTCAGATTTCTGTAACAACTATTTTCACCTCTGCCATTGCCAGGCAAACAAAAGCAAATGGCTAGACATCAGACCTGCTGACGCAGCATTCTCAGGAGGAAACTCATGGAGAGGTGAGCAGTAGCAGGAGCTCAGGTTCCCCATTGTCCATGGCATTCCAGGGAAACCCACAGAGATCTAGCAAGCAGTCAGGTTCCAAAAGTGGGGTGCCAAACCTGGGGCTTTAGGGCTTCAAACTGCATGATTGTGGAAGCACCAGCTTCTTTCTTAACAAACCTGTAGGCTAAGAGGGAAAGCCTTGTAGTTACTAGTGAGGTGAGCAAGTGGCAGGAACACCTCCTCAGTAGCCACAATTGGAGAAGTCCTCGGCCTTCCCCGACATGACTGGGGCTAGTTGCTAAGTGTTAGTGTTGATTAGGATTGATTGTCTTAAACACTGGGCAGTGGCTAGTTTCTGCGGAGCATTGCATAAAACCTCCTCCTTTGCTGGGAGGCCAGCCTACAAGAAATAAGTCTTAGACAAGTTAACCTTTGCCTCTTCATGATCATGGCTTAAATTTCTAGAAACTCTTTTTTAGTCTCAATGTTTCTCATCTGTAGTATCCTTTTCTTGTTTATGTATTAATTCAATATCTTATTTTTATGAAAATATTAATAGAATTTCTTTTCACTTGGTTTGAACTTGACCTTTATGTTAGAGACAATCCCCATATGTCTCATTATTCTTAGTTGTCAGCCTGTATGTAAGAATGAGGCACTAAAAAGCTAACAGGAAGCCATGAACGTGCAGATGAACATTATTGACTGTGAGTTCAGTATGGCTGAACCATTTCCTTGGGAAACTCCCTTACCCATGTCAAAATTTTTAGGTCTTTCCATAATGCTGATCGCTGCCTATACGAAGAGTATTCAGTCTCCTTGGTGGAGAACACAGGTCTCACTGCCGGTGTCCTGGGCGCCATATTGAGGAAGGAGACTGGGAATCTCAGCATCCATTATATGAACATTCTCTATACCTTTGCTACCTGCAACTAACTTGGGACCCTGTGGCCCAGAGACCTTCTTTGGTATTACCTGCAGAGAAAGTAAAATATCAGCATACTTCTGGGGTGGGAAGGGCTAGTCACCTTGCTACATGAAGTTAAGGGAGAGTATCTAGGGACCTAATTGGTTCTAAGCAACATTTATCCAGTTCTCTGTTACCTGCACTTCCAGCAGTACCTGATGCCAACAATTCCTGAATCTTTGGGGGGTATTTTTATAGACTAAGTCAGGCTACTTTTTGTTTTCCCCCACTGCCAGCTTTAGGATGCAGGGTTTCTTGTCTGCTAACCTTTCAGTTGTTTCAGTGTCCCCAGTTTTAGTAGGAATACCTCCTAACCACTCTCTCTGTTCATATAGTCTTATGCCTTTTTAAAAAAAAATCTCTGTACTGTTTAAAGAAGTTTTAGAAGGTTTCTAGAACCCCAATGGGGTTATTATAAAGAGGAAATGAGACAACTTCTGGAAAGAAGCCAGCACAGTGCCTGACACACAATCACAGTGATTATTTTTGTTTTGTTATTATTCTATCTTTGTGAAATCATCCAAGTATATAAATTATTTTTGGTCAGCTTTATATGGTGAAATAGCATGGACAGGGAGGGTCCTGTGAAATTAAGACCTGTATAGCTCACCTCACCACCTGTCTTAGGTTATCATATAACTGTGATTTTTTTTTTTTTTTTTTCCGGTAAGGGGATCACAACCTGTGGCATGGTGTTGTCTGCACCACGCTCAGCCAGTGAGTGCACCTTTTCTCCCCTGAAACTTCCTGCACATAAAACACAAGGATCCAGGCACAAATGCGTTCAATGATAATGATGTGATGATGATGATGACAATGACAGTGATGATGATGATGATGATGATGATGATGATGATATCTAACTTATACGAAGTACTTAAAATGTTCATCATATTACATGCAGCCATAGGACTATTACAAGTTAATTTACAAATTAACTGACTTACAGGTCAAGTAACTTACCTATAATGTTCAATGATAATGATTTGATGATGATGATGACAATGACAGTGATGATGATGATGATGATGATATCTAACTTATACGAAGTACTAAAAATGTTCATCATATTACATGCAGCCGTAGGACTATTACAAGTTAATTTACAAATTAACTGACTTACAGGTCAAGTAACTTACCTATAATCAGTCACCTAGTAAGTGGAAGGGCTAAAATTTGCATCCAGATTTTCCTGATTCCAGAGCTCATTTTCTTAACCATTTCTAGTCTGTAAGAGCAGTTTTCTATCTAGAAGCTGCACCTTTCACTGCCACAGTCTAGACAGCAGTTTTCAGTTTGGATCTACATAGTATAGTTATCTATCTTTACACCTGAATAATGTTATTTTACTTAGGATTTCTATCTTCATCAAAATGTTGATTAAGATCATGTAGGGCTTCTGTATTAATCCATTTCTGTTGCTTATAACAAAATACCTGGAACTGGATAATTTATAAAGAAACAATATTTATTGCTTACAGTTTCTGAGGCTGGGAAGTCCGAAGTCCAGGGAACATATTTGGTGAGAGCCTTGGTGCTGGCAACAGTAACAGCAGAGTATCACATTGCAAATATGGTGGAGCAGAGAGCAACAGACTTCATGTTCCCCTTTTAAAGCCCCACGAACCACACTCCTGGCCACCATTTTTAATCCATGCTCTAGGGCATGGTCCTACAATCTAACCACCTCTTTAAGGGCCCGCCTCTCAATTACCATAAAAGGATTCCCACTTTCAACAGTTAACAGTGGGGATTAAGCCACAATGAGGTTGGGGGCGGGGGCATCCAATCTATAGCAACTATTAAATAGCATTTACATTACATTAGATATTATAAATAATCTAGAGATGACTTAAAGTATATGGGAGGATGTGTGTAGGTTATTGCAGTTTACATCAGGGACTTGAGCATCCAGGGATTTTGGTATCCATGGGGGTCCTGGAACCAATCCCCCACAGTACTGAGGGATGAGTGTATTACATAATAGATAATGAATTGTTTTAAAACTTGGGGATGTCTTAAATCCACATACTTTTGCCTCCTCTTGAGCTGAGCCTTCATTTATGAAGCTGGGCTCCATAAATAACCAAGACATATTACAACATTTGGAAGCAGTTGACAATAAATTCTGATTCTTTGGCTTTCTCAGAGCTGTTTCTTGCCTTGTTCTCTTGGATCCTTTTCTCACCTCGTCACTCTGGGCTCAGTGAGATTCCTGTTTTTGTCTCTTCCTTCCTATGTCCTGACTCCTGCGAGGACCTCTGGTTCCAATGTATTATGTCACATTCTATCAGAATAAGAAGAAAAATAGGCAAAGATCATTTATCCCTAAATGTTGGCAGCCACGCAAATACCTCTTTCACAATGAATTACAGTGAGTAGTGAGCTGCAGTCATAATGGAACAGAAATCAGAAACTTATAGGGCTTTTGAGTCAACCAAATCTGGGTTGAGTATCTGTTTTCTCCTTCTAATTAGATCTGTGGCCTTGGGGGAATATACTTAACCTCCCTAAAGGAACCTCAGGTACGTTGTCTATTAAATGGTGTAATAATGATACCTGTATCATATAGCTGTGAGGTTTAACTGCTAGTAATCCATTTTATAGATATTTATTGAGCACGTATTTTGTGTCAATAACTACACTGTGTATAATGTATCTATGCTGAATAAGAGAGATATGTTCTCTGCCTTCACAATGCCTATATTTTAGTGAGGTCATAAATGCAGGTATGTAGCACAGATCCTGGCACATGGTCTGTGTCAGCTTCTCTTATGATAAAAATGATGGTGATGGTGGCTGTTATGGTATCATCACCATTTGACCAAGAACCTGAAAGGGTAATCCCAGCCTATGGGTACTAGGCATCAATAGAAAATGTACTTGTTCTCTTTTTTCCTCCTCATGTAATGATGTAACAGATGACCACAAAACCAAAAGGAAATGTTTATAAACACATTCCCTGAACACCTTGATGGATATACTGCAATATTAGCTCTTGATGAGCATTACAAAGGTAAACAGTTTAACAATTTCTTTTAAACACACATTAAATCTTCTGCTGAGAGACAGAGGATTTACAGATTTTCAAAAATCATAAATGAAAGTAACTTCTTCCATCACCAAGGTGAATGGTTATCTTCATAATCAGGAAGCATCAGGGTTATTTTTTATCATGCAACCCTACAGATGCAGCATTGTCTGTATTCATGTTTTACCTCCTTTTCTAACCTGTGGTCTAATGATTCTTTCTGAATTTTCTGCCTTTCTCATCAGTTTCACAATTACTCCTTTTGGGTAATTTTCCAGTGACATCCTTTCCTTTTGGAATGTGCATTTATGCAGTCCTCCTACTTAAGAAGCCAGAATATTGTTGGTGCATGAAGTATCTTTGGTGTCTTTGGAATTTAGCTGCTAGCTTGAAGCATCTGGCAATGGTATATAAACTCCTGTACTTGAGCATTCATGCTTGAACCAGAAATTACTTTGTCATCTTCACCGGCTTTTATTAAGCAGCCAACAGCTGTCTTGGAACTATGACTTACTACAGTGAGCTCTCTCCCTTAGAATGTCACCTTCTTACTCTGAAAATAAGTGTCATCTTCTCTTTTCTTTCCAAGTAAATTTTTTGGCATAAATAGCAACAGTAATAATAATATCTCACACTGTGTAGCTCTTTATGGTTTATAAAGCATGTTAAAATCCATTAACCCATTTTGAGTTTCATAATCATCCTGGGATGCCAAATATCATCACCTCCAAACTACAGATGAAAAAACTACAGCTCAGAAATATCAAATAACATCTTGGTGGTTAAATACCTAATCAGTGCAATGTGTCCAAACCTGGAAACTAGGTCTTTAGATACTAAATTGAGTGTTTTATACATTTCATTATGCTGACATTTTTAGCAAAACATATTTCAACATCAGAGCATCACTAAGAGAAGGTCTTATCCACCCTGAGAAATAAGTTCCAGCTACCATTTCTGAGATGAGCTCTGGGACAAGGCTTATTTCTAGTGAAATGAGTGCCAAGCTTATTTCTGGTGTTCCAGCATTGTTTGAGAGTTTCTGCCATGGGAAAAGATGGCAGGGTGTTCTGTTGGCTGCCGTGAACAGTGTATCTAGTGTGAATGGTGCCCTCTGCAGTTGTGAAAAGTGGCAAGTCCTAATATGGTGGCTAAATGCAAGACAGTCTTTCAAATGGGTAATGGATACAAAAGGACTTTATAAACTATGGAATGATCTACAGATGCAAAGGACCCTGTGCCTTGCACACGTTGCCTGCTTTGATGAATGAATGAACGAACTGATTTTTCTTACTTATCTCTCTACAAGTATTGGTCTATTTGATGCTGTAGCGATTTGCAATGCTTCGTTCTCTCTTTCACACTACAGCCAGAGAGACATCATAGGGTCTTGACATGAGTCATACAAATAATGAATACATATTTGGCATAACCTGGAATGGGGTCATGCCTCACTATCTTCCCTACCAATAGTGAGCTGTTAGATTTTAATGGATAATCTAGAAAGTAGGTACATTTCCTGTCAAGTTTTTAAAAATTTGTTGAGGAATGGACATCTAAGTGCACATACACACAGAGAGAGCACACACATATGAATACATACCCTAAGAATTTTGTGTGTTTTAATTCAAGTAATTAATAAGTTTCTGGAATTAGGAAGTCATTTTTTTTTCAGCTAACCAAGATCTAGCCAAAAAGCTGTTTCTCTTTTTGCCCTTAATAAATCTCTTTCTAGAAAGTATCCTACCAGTTTTTAAAGCTGACCATTACTCAATATTTTCAGAGAGTAGCACTAGAGTACTTCATTTAGCACCATGGCAGAGCCTAGCTGTCATTGTAGAGGGCAGTAAATGTACAATTGGAAAATGTGCGACTTTGGGCTAAATCAGAACTCTGACTCAAATTCCAGGCACCCTATAGGTGGAAGTAGCAAAATACAGCTTATCTATAAATGGCTATAAAGAATGCAACTTGCCTAACAAAGGTTTTCTATTTTAATATCCTAAAAACCAAAGGATGGAAGGACTAACTTTTCACTTTTAAAAAGTTCTTTTGGGCCGGCCCGGTGGCGCACTGGAGAGTGCGCCGCTTGGGAGCGTGGCGGCACTCCCGCCGAGGGTTCGGATCCCATGTGGAGACCGGTTCCCACTCACTGGCTGAGCGCGGTGCGGGCGCGACACCGAGGGTTGCGATCCCATTACCGGTCAGTAAAAAAGACAAAAAGGGGAAAAAAAAAAAAAAGTTCTTTTGTGGCTATGTGCATGCATTCCTCCTGGGGTGAGTGTCCTTTATTCAGCATGTGATGTTGTTGGTGTTTGGGGAGTAGAAGACTCCCCTGCTTTCTGCCTGCACCATTCTTGCTCTGTTTCTGTGTTTTCCTCACCTTTTCCTCATCTACCAGCTTTCCCATTCTCCCCCACCTCCACTACTCTTCACATAGATTAGATCTAAGTTTTAAAGTATTTGATATATCTTTGGATTTTTATGTTTCCTGTACCTAATTTAAAAGACATGAAAAGTTGTAAACAACACTCTGATAGTAAACTAAATTAAGATGCTTTAAGCTTCTCTGACCCTCAATTGATTTTTTTCTCTTTGGGTCAGCGACTCTCAATAAAAAGAAAAGTTTCCCTATCTCTAGTGTGGAAGATTGCAGTAAATGTGCAGTGACCCTCAAACCTACCCCAGAGAGTAGTTCTTCTTTCCAAGAATGTGCTTTCCAACAATTTGCCTCTTTCTCCTCAAAATGAAGAGCAGTAACAAAATTGTAATTCAGGACTTTCATAATTTTTATTCTGCTTCCTTTAAATTTCACTGAATGTGTATACAGATCCCACTCTGAAGCATGCAACAGGAAGAATCCTTTAGTTAACTAAACTCGTGATGTTTCACCTAATGTGCTCACCAAGGGAGCATTTCAACAATTGCAACAGCCTAGAAGCTATGAATAGTTGCTCACTCTGAAGGATTTCAGGAAAATGTTCAGTTAGAATTACAAACAGCCCCCAAACAAGGCTGGTGGACCAGACTGCTAGAGGAGTGGGGAGGGTGGGTGGTTTGATTTCATTTTGCAGAATGCTTTATAAATCAATCCTACGTAATGTCACCAGGTTATTAATACCTTCTGTTTTAAACTTCATATGCTCCTCAGTGACCCCTTTTCAAATCTATAAGCAAACAAAGAAGTACTGCTTTAGAATATGAGAATTATTGTCTTTTTCCCAAGACGCAGAGTTCTTAAACTGAAGAATCTGAAAAAAATGTAGGAATTTGCTGACCGGAGCAGGTTAAACAGAAAGGAGGGACACTTTCTCCTTCTGCTGAGGTTCCAGCACCATCTACTGTCCAGGATATTAATCTTTCCTCACGTTGCAGACTGCATGAATGGGCACTCGGTTGTTACTTTGCATGTAATGACAATGGAAGGCATTGCCTTTGGAATTCATTGTCCTTGCCTCAAGGTGTACATTTCATTTCTTTCGTAGTTTAAGTAAATATTCACTTACTTTGTATCCATACATTCAGTCAAATGCCCATCAGATGCACTAATATATTCCTTTAATCAGCAAAGACCTCATTAATGCCATTCTTATGCATTGTCTATGATGGAATTCACTTTATTTCACTGACACTAATGGGATTTCTTTGGGACCCTTTTGCCCAGTGATTCATAAGGGAGAATTACTCATGTGTAGTAGCTGAAAGAAACAGGCCTATAATCCCTCCTCAAACAGAAAGAATTGTAATTATTATTTTGATAGAAGTGTTCCTCCATGGGTAAAAGATACCTGTGGTTCCATTTATGATTCTTTTTTATCTTCCTTCACAGTCAAAGGAATGCCATGGAGTGATTTTAGATACAATTTATTTAATTTTTCAATGAGAATACTTTTTCCATCCATCCTTTTAGATTGTCATTTCTTTTAATCATAAAGAAAGCTTCAAAAAGAAAACATGAGGGTAAACTTTATATATCTCCACCCACACACACCTCTGTTATTACTTGCTACTTTGCTCGGGCAGTATTTTTATTCATAACAGAAGCTTAGGCACCTGCATAAAATTCTTTGCGTTTAGAAAGACATCCCAGCTGAGAAACTCTACTACTAAAACAGGGCACAAATTCAAAACCAAGAGGTTTGCTTTCCCTGGTAGTAGGTAAAAATAAGAGCAAACAAGTTGACCATGAATGATTTTAAGACAAATTATAACTTGCTTATTAAAAACAAACAAACAAAACCCCTTATTAATAGTTGTAACAAAGTTGTAACAAACCTAGAGCATGTGGGTGTCATTAGAACAGTCTGCAAAATTAACTAGGTATTTTATGCTACTACATTTTGACCAGGCAAACCTAGTAACTTTGATTATCATTTGGCTGCTTGTTTCCCAAGTACCTACACCTGGTCACCCTCAATTGGCTTGTGCATAGCAGTTTCCATTTGTTGAAGTCAAACTTATTAAACAGCTTTGCTTTGTGTTTTCTCCCCAGTCCTTGAAAATAGATCAGTAAGCATTCTGCTCAGGGGTGATTTGTAAATTGCCCTGTAGAAGGCTCCAGTTTGTGCTCCATCCGACTGGGTTCACAATTTGCCTTGTGTTTTTTCTGATGTCATTTGTCAAGTTGCACAAATTGTTCAAAGAACCAGGTTGCAATACTACGTGGCAGTGCTTTTTGGCACTAATCAATTAAAAACCTTGACTCATGAACGTGCCCTATGCCATTGCTGTGTTTTTCTGCCCCCTAAAAGGGCAGATTTACTTGTCTTCAGCCAAAATAAAATTATCCAGTTTTTTCCCAACTGGTTCCACTTCTTTTTTTTATACAACAATGTCACATTTTAATTGTGTTCACAAAAAGGTAAGAGAAACAAGGATGCAATTGAGAAAAATAGCCTATGTTTGTCTTAAAATTTTAAAAATTCTCAATTCTCAGGCATGGCTACTCAATAGATAACAAATCTTGATGAAAAGTAAACATGTCTAAAAGAAATCAAATGATTTCCAAAGGAATACTAATTATAACCAACATGGATATTTGGAAACATACCTAACATACAGATGCCCAATGTTATCTGAATGATGATACACTGAATATATTTTATTTCATCAGAATATATGGGCAATTAAAGCCCATGCCTAAAGTCAGGGCCTTGATCTAGGCTCCCTGCCAGGGAACTGGGACAAACAATAACAAAATTCTCTACCCAGATTTGAGAACTTTAAAGGATATTTACCGATGGTCAGAGTGGACAGCAAGGACAACCAAGGAAAAAAGGGACAGACCTGCACAAGACAGGGTGAAATGACCTATATTTTGCTAGGCTATAGGGTGCAAACCCCAAATCCCTCATATACCCTGATTCAGGCCTTCACAACCATACAACAGGGGGGAGGAGTGCTCATGAGGAGAAAAACTACCTTATAAGATGAACTTCCAATCCAAAATTACATAGATCACGAGGAAGTCTGCCACCATAAGAGGCAGTCAGCAAATACAGCAAAGAAGAATTCATACCTGCAAAAGTAACAATAATGGAATAATCTAAAATGGATTTTTGGCTAAGTATGTGTGGATTTCTCAAGAATAACCTCACCCACCATCATTCCCTACTTCCCCACCTAATGCCCTGTCAGAATGGATTCGTTTCTGAAAAGTAACTCAGGAGAAAAAGGACAAACTGGAAACTATGGTGTTTTTGTTTGTGTGTCTGTTTTAATAGCTGCTTTAAAATGTAGACTAATCACCCAGCAGAGAATAATAATTAGAAAATCAATCAATTTTTTTTCCATTTAAGAATAAATTATTCTTTGAAAGCTAAATATAATTTTAAGCAATGCCTTGCTCCTGACAAGTTATTTTATGGATGTTTCGACTCAAAACTTCTCCCTGCTGTGAAATGCAGAAACTCAGTGTATAAATTTTAGTAAAGCGATACATTTCCTTTGTTCATTCTTCTTCTTATAAGTAGCATAAAACTTTAATTTTTAAATAGCATATGCTCTAGAATTAGAGTTAGCTATCTTTTTAATTTTATTGTTCTGTGGTGTATTCGCTTTAAATATTTACATTTTAAGTATGAAAGCAATCTTCCCTTCCATTCCATTCCCTTCTCTTCCCATCTTCCCTTCCCTTCCTTTCCCAGTGCAGAGGAGTAATCACAGTGGCTGAGGTGCAGGATGGTGAGAAGTTTGGAGAGCTGTATGGAGGCATTGGTCTGTGAGCCCAGAATCCCAGGATGTGGTATGGTTGCTTGTGGATGCAGAGGTAGTGGGCAGAGGACATAGCTAGCAAGGTTGAGGGACTGGTTATACTGAACAAAAAAGCAAGTTGATTAAACAGATTGACTAAATGTATTCAGGATAAGATATAGAAATAGCTTTAGATATATATGTTTTATACATATGTGTATACACACACACACACACGATGGCATTTGCCTGGCATTTGCCTGGTGTGTGTGTGTGTGTGTGTGCGTGCGCACGCGCGCGTGTGTGTGTAAAGAGAGAGAGAGAAGGAAATAAACAAATGCAGTAAAATATTAACTATTGGGGGAGTCTGTGTGAAGGTGAAAGAGTTCATAGTTTTCTGGCAACTTTTCTGTAAATTTGAAATTATTTTAAAGTTAATTTTTTTTTCAAAAGTAAGAAAAAATACAAAATGTGGCCTTAGAAGGAAAAGTCAGTAATGAGCACAGATGAAGGGCCAGAGCTTGCACAGTAAGTGCTGAGTGAACCCCCAGGTGGCTCCCTTTTAATGTTCTGTATTCAGCATTGATCAGCGTAAATAGTTAAGAAATACTTCACTGTAGCTCCCTGATCTACAGCACTTCAAGTTTCAGAGACTTATTTTAATCACTCACCAACATGGCTATCCACAGATCTTCAATAACATATCTTTAACCACCTCTCAAGAGAAGGGACAGAGCTAGCATCAGGGATTTTTATAAGTGTGTGATGTGGTCCCTCACCCCCAGGAACCTGATTACACAGGGAAGAAGCAGGATACATGTAAAAGAGATAAATGGTATTCTTCAGCAATGCACAGGTTTAATGTTGAAGAAATAGAACAGTGAATGCTGACATGCTTCATGAAAGGAAAGGAGCTCCAGAAGTAGGGTGATCAGAAGGGCATATGGGGGAGGTGGCTTGGATTCATATGTTCTCCAAAGAGACAATAGTCTTCCTCCAGCCTGGCTGGCCATCAGGGTAACCTGGCATTTCTCTCTCTGATGGTGCACACCTCCACTTGAATGCTTCTAGAAATGGAGACTAATGTTCTTCTGAGGCAACCCATTTTTCTGTTGGAAAATTCAAATTATTAGAAAGTTATCGCTTATATGGAGTCAAAATATGCCTGTTTGTAGTTATTCTGCTTACTACGTTGGAACAATACAAAGTAAGCTTCATTTATCTTCTGCATATAAACCATTCACATATTTGAAAGCCACTGTCATGTCTCTCCTGATTTCTCTTTCTCATGCTAAATAAACACTTTCAGTTATTTTAGCCATTACAGATTAGACCCTACACTAACCCAAGTGCACTAATCTGTCCATGAATCCAAAGGATGGTCCCAGTAGGTTGTTTTCTGACTAATGCAAAATACAACCAGATTAAATCTCTAAATTAGAAAATCACATGCTATTAATGCAACTCAAGTTTGCATTATCTTTCTTTGACAGCTACATGGACTCTGGACACAGAAATGCTCAAGTCTTGTCCATGTGAGCTGCCAATTTCCTAGCATGTATCTTTGTAGCTGATTTTAAGTGTAGCTTTTTGCCTTTATTCCTATTAAATTTCATTCTATCTGGAAAGGTTGGTCCAGATTGAAATCACTGTGAACCTTGATTCTCATCTAATGTATAGGATATTCCTTTTAGATTTGTATTTTACACAGAAATTATAAATATAGTTTATCTGGCACTGATTCTATTTTATTGAAAGAATGGGACCAACTATAGAGTGATGAAATTCATCACTAGAAATGCTACCGTCAAGATTATTGTCATTATTAATCAACAGTCTTTGTTGTAGCATTTCACTATTACTAAAAATAGTTCTCTGTCCAGTCTCCCTTGCATCATTTGAGGTGAGCTATGAGCTCTTTGACTAGCTCCAGCCCTTTGAACAATCCTATTTTTAAAATTCTCCCTATAAAAATTAATTTGAAAAAAGAAGACACAACCCTGCCTGAATGGCATCATCAAAACCATTACAGTCAAGAAATTTTCTAACACAAAATATGTGTCCCCTTCCATGAATTAAGATGACTAAAGTGCACATTAAATACCTTCCTGGTGGACACCAAGTGAGTATCTTGGCACTGGGAGTGAAAGGTAAAGAAATTAGAAATTGAAGTGAAAGGATTTACATGGTATAGGGCAAGCAACATCAAAATGGAATTCTTCTGTGGACCCAAACGCACTTGTTTTTACACTTAATAAGAGCTATAAATCAGAAAGTCTTTCCATCAACAATGAAAGTCAGAATATAATAGAGCTTGGATAAGTGTTCTAATTTATGTATATAATTGTTGACCTGATTATTAACCAAGTGGTAAATAATTAAATCTTCCTCATGGTTGTTATGATCTTTAGAACAAAGCAGTTAGTCTGCCTTTAGTCATCTATATATTATAGAAAACACTATAAAAAGTAAAAGAACGTTTTTTAAACTCTAGTAGGGTTGAGTACTTGGTAAATATATTTTTTCAAGCATCAGTCCTCTGGAGTTCTGAATTTATCATCTTCCATAGTATGAATCAACCACTAGTTAGAAAGTTTAGGGGTATTGCTGATCCTATTTATTGTTGCTGTTTAATCACATCCAAATTCAGCCATCAATTCATGTCCTGAGTTCTAATTGCCTTTGCGAGTTCTATGCACAGAACAATAGCTGGGGTGACTCTTCAGAACAGGAGTCATAAATATAGGTTCTTCCTGATCTTGATGAATTAAAACCAAAGGAGGGGAGACAGTTTGTTTTGCAAGAAGCCATCTGTTTATTTGTGTACAGCATTTGTATTCAAATTTAAGGAAATTAGTCAAGTAAAAAGCATGAGAATTCACAACACAGAAAACAGGAGTCTGAACAAACATACACTTTGAAAAAAACAAGTAGCTAATGAGATTTTGAGCCTCCTTAGTTTAATCTTCTCTACTCCCCAGGAGACCTTTCTGGTGTGTGTACAGTGCATGACTCACTTTGCATTGATTCTTGCTACATCAGGGCTCAGAACGTGAACTGCAACAAGTGCTAAGTTAATGAATTAGCAACTGTCAGCATAGCATCTGTACTAGCATAATCTTGATTTAGAAAACTTCTCTGGTCCTTAGTTAATGGGCAGTTGAGTTTACCACTAATAAAAATCTGTCCTAGATCTCTACATGTGCATAAAGAGATGAACGTTTCTTTAGGAAACAAATGTCATTTAAAAATGTGAGCCAGAATTTCAAACAGCTCTAGGTTCTGGGGTATGTGCCAACTCCTTGCTCCTTGTCCAGAATTTGTCAAGAGAGAGGAAAACAAGACATTTTTAAGGAGTTGATCCTGGACATTTGACTCTACACTCCTAAATTTGATGCAATCTGAGAGCTTGAGCCAGCATTTTAGGCATAAAATCATCACTGCTTGTTAACCATCTAAAGCAGTCACTTCATTTTTCTTTCAGTAAAGCTCTCTAAAACCATGTACACCCCATGGCAGGAATTCTTTGAATTCCTTCGCCATTCAAATATCTTCAGTTGACTACACATAATTAAGAGTGAAGATTGCTGTTAAGCCCTTAAACTTGTTCTCTGGATGATTTGTGCATACATACTAAGTTTTCAGTGAAATGAGGAGAGGCAGAATAGCAGAAGAGACAGTTCCTTAACCACTTTTAGGCATTAGTCTCCTCATTTGTTAAGTAGGGATGAGGCCAAGGGCTGCCCCCTCTGCCTGGAAGCAGGCAAGAAACAGAACATACCTGAGTCCTAGGCAGGAGTCAAGGGCAGCAGCCCCTGCCTGGAAGCAGGCAATGAGCATGCCAAAAACTCCACTTCCATGTAGGTGGCCCACCACAGCTTTTGCCATAGCCATGTCTGCCACAAAAGTGGCTTGATACCACAGCTGCAGCCACAGCCACCGTGCAGGTGGCCCACCAGACACTCAACTGCATTGACACAAGGAAAGTCACCAGCAGAAACTGGAAAAAGAAGAGGACATGTCTCTCCTCAAAGCCCATTCCAGAGTAATAGAAGAAGCAACTGCTCTACCACATAACCAGACATCAATTTAGAGATACTAGAAATATAAAAACCCAAGAAAATATGACACCACCAAAAGAACACAGTAATTCTTTAAATACCATACCTTATAGAGCATAACTCTTGAAATGACTGAAAAGAAATTCTGAGCAACAATCCTAAGGAAACTCTCTGAGATATGAAAAGACTCAGTTAGACAACATAATGAAACAAGGAAAAAAATTGAGGATGTAAAGGAGGAAATTTACAAAGAGATTAATATCTTAGAGAAGAATGTAGCAGAACTCATGGAACTGAAAGATTCACTCAATGAAATAAAAAAGACAATCAAGAGCTTAAGCAGCAGGCTAGAACAAGCAGAAGAAAGAATTTCTGATCTTGAAGATAGTCTTTTTGAAATAATCCAGGCAGACAAAAAAAAGGAAAAAAGAATTTTTAAAAAATGGGGAAAATCCAAGAGCACTAGCAGGCAACCTCAGGCACACAAACATTTGAATCATGGGTGTTCCAGAAGAGGAGGAGAAAGGAAAAGGCATGGAAAACCTATTCAATGAAATAATAACAGAAAATTTCTCAGGTATAGGGAGAAACATGGACCTTTAGATCCAGGAGGCTCAAAGGTCCCCAAACAGATTCAACCCAAAAAGATTCTCTTCAAGACTCATTATAGTCAAATTGGCAAAGCTCAAAGACAAAGAGAGAATCTTAAAAGAGCTAAGAGAAAAGTGTCAAGTCACCTGTAAAGGAGCCTCTATCAGACTAATAGCAGACTTCTCAATAGAAACTCTATGGGCCAGAAAAAAATGGGATGATATATTCAAAATACTCAAAGAAAAAAACTGCTGGCCAAGAATACTATACCCAGCAAGTTTGTCGTTCAGAAATGTGTAAATTTCAGAAAATAGTGTACTTTCCAGACAAACAAAAACTGCGGGAGCTCACTACCACACAGTAAGCCCTTCAAGAAATCCTCAAGGAAGTCCTGCATCCAAAAAGCAATGATCACTACCATGAATACACAAGAAAGAACCAAATCCACTGATAGAATAAAAAAGCAAACGAGAAGGAAAATGAAAGTAAATCTTACCTCCACAAAAAAACATAATGACAATGTAGCAATAATGCCCTGCTTTATTTCTGATTTTAGTAATTTTTGTCTTCTCTCTCTTTTTTTTTTTCTTTTTTTTTTTTTTAGTCAATCTAGGTAAAGGTTTACAAAATAATTCCCTATTTCATATATTTCTTTTGTAATCTTTGTTATTTCCTATTTATATTTGCTTTTGGTTTAATTTGCTCTTCTTTTTCTACTTTCTTAAGATAGAAGTTTCCATTACTGATTTGAGATTTTTCTTATTTTTAATATAGGTGTTTACAAGTATAAATTTTCCTCTAAGCACTGTACGAGCCCTGCATCCTACAAATTTTGATACCTTGCACTTGATTTTTATCTCAAAGTACTCTCTAATTTCCCTGTGATTTTTTTTTTTCTTACTCATTGTTTATTTAGGAGAGTATTGTTTAATTTCTGCATATTTGTGAATTTTCTAATTGCATTCTGTTATTGTGGTCAGAGAACATATTTTCTATGATCTTAGTATTTTTAAATATATGAAGATTTGTTTTGTGGCCAAAAAATAAAATTAATTAATTAATTAAAATAAATAGGGATGATAATAATACCTATTTGTTAGGAATTAAAGCACTTAACAGTTCTAAGGGGCTCAGTTAGTTATTATGAATGTTATTCCCTCGGCCTTCTTTATATCTGCTGTCCACATCCACATAACAAACAACACATGCCTGGTAGATAAATCAACAAATAAATGAATGATGCATTAAAATGAAAATCTAAATTGCAAAATCAGTGGACAGCTATTTAAAGTAGGATTAGACAACATTTTGCCACATAAATATCATAGAGATATATAATTCTAGCCTGGGATTATCTGTTTCAGTCTTCATTTTATAGATGAGGAAAATTTAAATTCAAATTGTCAGATGATGTGTTCAGTCCAAGTGGGGCTATCCCTAGATTTTTGCTTAGAATAAGATTTGGTCTTACCTCCTTCCCCTATTTAAAAAAAGTCCTAGTCTTTATCTATTCCTGAGGGTCAGTGAATCAATAGAGCAGGTTTTACTACATGACTTGCAAAAGTGAAATAAGGGATTTTCTGTCCTGCTACCTCTTAGCTGGCAGTACCTGTTCACTTCTCATTTAATGGACATCACTCATTCAGTGGTGACTGAAAGCACCGAAATCTACTTATCATGCTCTTTTCTTATTTTCAGAAAACAGCAAAAGTATATCCCATTACTAGATTATAATCTATTTAGGACAGAGATTTCCCTTTTCTAACAACTCAAGATTCAAGATGTTTTCTTTCCATAGTTAGATAGAAGGGTAGAAAAACTGTTTTAAATATTCCCTTGGAAGAGGAAATTTTAGAGTGGGTCATTGGAGAGTAGACCCATCAAAAGTCTCCTATAGGATATAATTTCAAAATTCCCAGCTGAGATTTTAATCTGAGTTTACTTAATAAATATTTATCTACCCCACACCCTGAAACACAATCCTGTGAATATGAAAGAGGATTAATCAATGTTCTTTTCTTTTTTTGTTTAGTTATGATTTTTCTTCTTTGTAATTGTTGCTTGATTTGGGTCTGTTTACTACATAGAAATTTTTGGAAAGGCTGAATTCAGAATTTCATTTGTTAGGCATTTAAATGGACTTTATGTTGAATTGAAACTTCATTTCATCATTGTACTCTCTGACACCATTTAGGAAATCATGTTGCAATGAAAAATAAGGGACTACATGTGTGTAAATGTAGCTTTGGAGTTTATAAACTGTCTGGGCTAAGCAAGCCCTTTTTATCCCCAGTAAAACTGTAATGTAAAGGATAAACCTGAAAACTGATTGGTAGTTCTATTTTATTTTATTTTATTTTGTCAAAACATAATTGATGGTACATATTTGTGGTGTACAGCATTGATTATCAATACATGTGTACAATATGTGATGCTTAAATCAGAATAATTACTGTATTTTTCATTACACAATGTATTCATTTTTTGTGGCCCTTTACCAATCTCTCACCAACCCCCAATTGTCTATTTAAAGAAGTAATGTACGTATATCATTTTATCAGTGATGTTCATTACAGCATTATTTATATTTATTATAAAATTTAAAATGCCTAAAATGCCTCCCAGTTTCTCCATAATGGAACATTATGCAGATTATAAAAATATGATGACAAAGTTATACATACCTATATTATATTAAGTTGAGAAAAAAGGAAAATTGTATGTGTAGCATTTTACAATGATGTAACACAAAACAGCTAAAAAACTATAAACCAAAAGATTGGAGGAAATTATGCCAAAATAAAAATAGAGGTTTTATGTAGGTAGGGATTTTTTGTTGTTTGGGGTTTCTTTTGTTTTGTTTTATTGTCTCTTCTTTAATGTTCCTGAATTTTCTAAATTTTCTGTATTAACACATTTATCATTTTTATAATAGAAAAAAAAGCCCAACAATCTTCAAATTAACGTGGACTTTTCTGTTTGCACTCAACTGAAATGGAGCTTTCTAGTGAAACTGGAGAGATTTGAAAATCTTTTCAAAGAGACAATTTCAGAGCAGACTGCAAGAAAGCGTGCCCTCTGTGAGCATCTTCAGACATCTAACCTCACTGCTCCCAAGCTGAGTTCTGTTGCTCTGCAAAGATTCACATAATGAGTATTTTCATCTTTTCATATTAAAAATAGCCTCCTGGCCTAAATCTGAGCTTCCCAGATGACTGAGGTTTGATGGTCAGAGCCTAAGAAAAAATAAAGCAAAACTACTTAGTACTTCATCTGGCTCTTGGATTCTACATTTTATTTCCGCACAAGCCCACAGGCTTTGTCATTGGTGTTGTTTGTTTTGTTTTAACTCTCCAGATCCAACAAGGGTAATGGTACCTCCTTCCAGTATGGATGTCACTGTTGGAGAAAGTATTGTTCTGCCATGCCAGGTAACACATGATCATTCACTAGACATCGTGTTTACTTGGTCGTTTAATGGACACCTGATAGACTTTGACAAAGACGGGGACCACTTTGAAAGAGTTGGAGGGGTAAGTATTAATATCAAACTATGCACAGGAAACATAGGATGCAACTGAACTTCTCAAAACTGACTCATACTAACTTGTTTAGACTAACTCGAAAAGAAATATAGTCACTCTGTTATAATTTTGTTCAAGCACCATTTTTAAAGAAATTCTTGGTTAATTCCTGCTCCTTTTTGCATAATAAATGCAGCACTGCTAATTGAACAACTCCAACTCCACATAGCAGGCCTGCTCTCTAATCCGCACAACAATCCTACAGGTTAGTTCTTCATTCCTGTGTGTGAATGAGGAAATTGAAGCTCACAGGAATTGTATCACTTGCCTTGACATCATAGGTACTAAATTGCAGAACTAGGCTTTAAACTTCAAATCCCAAGCTCTATGGCCCACACCGTAGAACCTGATACAGAAAATAGCATAAGGATAGTTTCCTTATATGTTTTTAGGCTGCTAATTAAATTCCCTCTGGCTCTTGTAGAAGACTCATCATTGTGAATTTAGAACTTTCTTTCTTGCATCTGAAAGTCTGATTTGGTTATTTATTATCTTCAGGTAATTTGAATCCAAATGGTTGGGTTTTCAAAATGCCTTACTTTCCATAAAAATATGTATTATCACTGAACACATAACAAGAAGAGGTTAAATCTGGAAACAATTCGTGTCTATCACAATCATCCTCAAATTTTTTTTCTTCCCTAAAACAGCCTTACATTCTCATTGTAATAAAGATTCACTGTGGCTGCCATTCTCATGGAAAAATCCAACCAAAACACAGCAGAATATAAAAACGGAGCTATGATTTGAAAAGCCCTCCTCACCCTCTATACTGCTATAAGAATCTGATTTGTCCACCCCATCTTACCCTCCCCTCCTTTACGTTGAAAATAAATGGTCTAAAGTTTACAAAGTTATCGCAAAACACAGCAGAATATAAAAATGGAGCTATGATTTGAAAAGCCCTCCTCACGCTCTATGCTGCTATAAGAATCTGATTTGTCCGCCCCATCTTACCCTCCCCTCCTTTACGTTGAAAATAAATGGTCTAAAGTTTACAAAGTTATCCCTATGATATACCAGAGGCATCTTGTCCACCCAGCTATAGTACTAGACCTGTTCATGGCTTTCTTGCTGGCTTTCTCAAACAGTGTTTCTCATTTGAGTCACAGAATACCAAAAACTATTTGAATGACTTTCTCAATTCTCCCAAGGATGGTATCCAACTGATACCATGTTAGATGCACAGGAAAGAAAATAATTTATTACTTTAGTGGATACCTTGGTTCATTAGGGATTCTCTCTTGGAACCCCAGTTGAGAAAGGCTGGATGAAGTTGCCAGTATTAACCATTCTAGACCTCTTTCATATGATTCAGCTTAATAATTTGTGCTAAGTAAGAGGGAGATTAACTACTTCACAAGGGCATGGAGGGTATTAAATACCTTGAGGTCTAGAAAAGTTCATAGCCCAATGACTACCACAGAAGTACTTGATAAACTTCAATGGTTGTACTAATTGAAGGAAGAGGTAACACTGATTGTAATAACAGGAAAGTATAAAATTGAGAAAATTCTTCATATATGAAGCAGAATATTTGTTTTCACACTAAAAACAATTTCCTGGGCAGTGTAGATATTAAAAAATATTATCCCCCAGAATAGCACAGGCACCAACCAATCAGAACAGATACCTGACCTGTTACAACAGATATCCTGCCAATCAGACGCATGTAGCCTTTACGCTGGATTGGTGCCAGGGCTGAGGCACAGATGGGAATCAAGCACTAATGGTCACCATTTGCAGAGACTGCTGTCTGTAGAATTGCTGTTATTCATTTATCATATAGGAAATGTCTGTCTCCTCTGTGAAACTGATGCTAACCCGAACAGCTATTGCTAAGAAATAAGCATAAAATTAAGGACAGCAGTACAGCTTGTGAAATCTAAGTGTATTAGCTACCAGGATCATTAATATCTATAGAGTTAGAACTTAATAAGAGAAGAGATAAGCGAGTGCAGTTCTGAGGTCAAGTCCATTTCAGTTTCTACTTCCTGAGTCAGCATGGTGATGGTTGGTAGAGTCAGCCTACTGAGGTTTCAGAAAAGTTATTATTCCACTGTCCTCTGATACTCCTGAGTGCTGTCAGGAACAGAACAGACCACGGGGGGGGGGGGGGGGGG